>NW_025970792.1:0-11514 GCF_021869965.1 Rhincodon typus | reverse complement strand
CTGATGAAGGGTCTAGGCCCGAAACGTCAGCCTCTCTGCTCCTATGATGCTGCTTGGCCTGCTGTGTTCATCCAGCCCTGCACCTTGTTGTGTCAGGGGTTCTGTTCACTCTGAGAGCTGGCTCTGAGCTAGTTGGATTGAGGTTAAGAATACTCCATGTGTAAATAAAGAGTGACTTGGTGATGGGATATTGGCCTCTGTGGAGTTATTTCAGGGCAGTTTTGAGTTTTATGTATTAACCAATTAACTGAGAAAACAAAGCAATAAGGCCCACTGTCTATAAAGAACATGAGCCACATTGCCCAGTATTGTTGTAACAGCACCACCTGCTGTCTTCATTGATGATTTGCACAATTATGATACTACACTTCCCAATACTAAGCACCGGGAACTTGTTTGGTGAGGGACAATTTAGATACAGAGTAAAGATTCCTTCACATGATGCGCTCCAAAATAAGGTATAATAGGCTTGGTAGAAGGTGAATTTTCCATAATCATCCGCAACAGTAACAATACATGCAAATAAACAGCCTAGAATTAGGACTATGCTGGAATTATTTCCCTTCACCCAATCCAATCATTCCTAGGCTGTAAACATATCACATCAGCAACATTATTGTGACATAGGTGTGTACAAATGAGAAGTGAGTGGAGATAATTAACAAGACCAAAATTATTGGAGACTCAGTAAGAAGATGCAGAGATCTACTTCCTGAAGTTAGAGGTATGAGCTGTCGGGAAGACCTGAGAAACAAAATAAAATATGACTCATTGAAGTACAGCTGCACTTGTTTTCACCCATCACTATGGGAAAAACACTGACAGCCCATGCAGTTGTGGTGCCTGTGCCATTACTGACAGAGAGCAAACTTGCTCAGAAAAGAAAACAAAATGTTGCGATGCTGGAGATCTGAAATGAAAGTATAAAGTACTGGAGAAACTCAGCAGGTCTGGCAGCATCCATGGATACAGAAACCGAGTAATTATTTTGAACTTCTTTGTTAGAACTGACAGGGGCTAGAAGGTGGGTTGACAAAATTGGGGAGGAGGAGCAAGTGACACAGACATTGAAGGTGCCCAGAGCAAGAGGCAAAGTAAATGCTAATGAAAGTAGTTTCCCTCTACTCTCCCACCTCCCTTCCATCTCGCCTCCCTCCATTCCTCCTCCCTCTCTTCTTTCCTCTGCGATTCCCCACCATCTCCTCTGCCCTAATCTCCTTTCCCTCCTCCAACCATTCCTATGCACCTTCTCTCCTCCCTCCCTGCCAATCTTTTCTACTACCCTTTCCATTCCCTTTCCTTCTGTCTTTACCAACCCTCTTTCTTCTGTCGTGGGTCACCCTCTCTTCTCCCACTTCAACCATCTCAGATCATTCATGATCTCATTGCATGACGGAGCTGGCTCAATGGATTAACTTCAACTCCTACATCTTATTGGCATTTCTACTTCTGTATGACCATGCACATTAACCAATTATTGTGCTTTTATTGATCATGTTTTATTTTTGATTATACAAGTGCAGTTGTGTTCTTAGGGCATTTGGTTTGAATCCTAATATAGATAAGTGAGTTAACTTTTGGCAACTGGAAATGTATTTTAGTTTTATTTTATTTATTTACTCATGGGACGTAGGCGTTGCTGACTGGGCCAACATTTTTGATTGCTCATCCCTAGCTGCCCATGTGAAGTTGGTGGTGAGCTGTTTTCTTGAACCATTGCAGTCCACATGCCATAGGTTGACCCACAATGCCCATAAGGAGGGAATTCCAGGATTTTGACCCAGCGACAGCGAAGTAACAGCGATATATTTTCAAGTCAGGATGGTGAGTGGTTTGGAGGGGAACCTGTGGTACATGCGCTGACCTTGCCCTTTGAGCTGGAAATTGTCATGGGTTTAGAAGGTGCTGTTTCAGGATCTTTGGTGAATTTCATCAGTGCATCTTGTAGATAGGATAGTTGGGGGGGAAATCAGTGATGGTAACACCATTGAATGTCAAAAGACCATGAATAGATTGTCTTTTAATGGAAATGTTCATTGCCTGGCATTTGTGTGGTGTAAATGTTGCTTGCCAATTGTCAGCCCAAGACTGGATATAGTCCAGATCTCATTGCATTTGAACATGGACTACCTACTATTATCAATAATATAACACACATTGCATATTTAATGTAATTTCTATTTCGCGCTGGGACCCAGAGACCAGATCCCACTTCAAACTCAGCGCTCACAATGGGTAGAATACAAGAGGTGCATTTCCGGTTGCCGTCCCCAAAGCGACTTCCGGCTCAAAGGGCGTCCATCTTGGTGAGGGCGTTGACCCCTGACCCCGGAAGCGGAAGCCGGTGCCAGCGGGTGGCTGGCGGGGGGAGGAAGGCCGGAGTGAGCAAGATGGCGGACGGGATGGAGCCGGCGCCGGCGGGGGAGGACTCGGAGTCCGGGCCTTTGCGGGATCCGCCGCCCGGCGACGGCGGCGCTGAGGCCAAGCGGGGCCGCGGGCGGCCGCGCCTCAGCGACACCGACCGGCTGCAGCGGCGCCTCAACAGCCGCAAGAAGTACGACAATCGGCGCATCTATATCGGAGAGTCCTACGTGGTGTGGGCTGCCCTCCGAGAGCGTTACGGCTGGTCTGACAAGAGGCTGGCACTGCCCCTGGTGCCGCTGGGGCCGGGGGGCCGGGCCCGCCGGCACGGGTGAGGGGCTCCCCGACCCCGCCCGCGGGGGCGCTGGGGCGGGGCTCCCGGCCCCCCCCCCCCCCCCCGTGGGGGCCCGGGTGAGGGGCTCCCCGACCCCGCCCGCGGGGGCACATGTGGCACTTCAATGCCCTTGAGCACAGTTGAGGCATTCCCCAATCCCTTCCTTGGTCTGCATAATTATTCTCCAGCATCTTCCTTCACCCCCTGCCATCCTCAACTTGTAGCCATAGATTGAGACCCTCTTCATGAGGTCTTTGCAATTGTCTTCTTTTAAACTACGTGATGTTTAAATATTTATAAGAATTGCAATAATAGCTACAATTGGCTTTTACTTCATTTGGGCCAGCATCTCAGATTTGTGTGTTTTATTTGGCTAACCTTTACATGCATAGTGCCAGCTAAGCCAGGCCTGACCTGCTGAGTGTTTCCACGTCCTTATGTAAACTTGTTAAACTAATGATCTAAAGATGATGCTAAGTGACACAGGGAAAAGGGAGACAGCTGGCTAGCATAAGTTCAGAATCATGTCAATAGTGTGGGATGAAAGCCAGTTGTGGTTGAGGTGGGCTTGTGATCTCTGCCAGTTGGGCACTCCAGTGGGGAGGGATACTTCATGTATTGAAGCTGTCATTGAAATTGACAACAAAATCCAGGGCTCATGAAACCAATAGGTGTGGTTGGCATTTGGCAGGAGCAGTGGATATGAGTTCAGTCAGTGACTCAATACAGTGAAGTCTGATTTTTACGTCAGTTGCACATACAAAACTACCTCTATTCACTAATTCTCTGTGCAGTAATCTTATCAACCTTGTAAATATTTACAGTGACTGAGCACCTGCACTTTAACATCACTAAACTTTCATTCTTAATACATATGTGTAAAAAACATATCTGCTAAATTATACAGTTGTTAGAAATAAATGAATAGCTAACTGTTTGGGTTGCCTGTCCATGGAGAGATCAGCGTTGATCAGTGTAAAATCTGTCCTTAATGTGGATGTTTTATGTAAGAATTGGGAGCAGGAGTGGGCTGTTTGGCCCCTTGAGTCTGCTCCAGTCCACGGCTGAACTGACTGTGCAATCATTGTGCTGGAAATGGAATGTGTAAACTTCAGCTTAGATTTTAAATGGGGTGGTGCGTCACTTTAGGACGCATCTTTATTGGTGGTGTAGTGCAGCTTGCTAAGCAATAACATGGAGGACAGTTCAGCATATTGGTGACAGACTGGACACTGACTGGAGTGACAAAAACACTGAAGAGTTGCAGATGCTGGAAATCTAAACAAAAGCAGAAATTGCTGAGAAAACACAGCAGGTCTGACAGCGTCAGTGAAGAGAAAGCAGGGTTAACCTTTCAGGTCCAGAAACTTTTCCTCAGAGCTGATTGGAGTTGGATTAAGGTTGATATTTAAGCTAAAGATGGGGAGGGCGATGGAGAAGGAGTACACAATAGGTAGAGATGGAGTCCAGGGACAGAGAATAACAGTTGGGCAGACAAAAGAATGGATAAAGGTCAGTCTGGGAGAAATCAATAGCTGCTAGTGGTGACTGTTTGCAGCTGACAATGGTTTGGTTGTGGTAGCAGCCCACATAATGACAAAGCCCCATGTATGGGTGTTGGGGGTGAGGTGAGTAGCAGCGGGGTCGGGGTGGGGGAGGGTGAAAACACATGGAAGAAGGTACTGAGGCCCTAAAATTATTCAATTCAAAATGGAGTCCTGAAGACTACAAGGTCCCCAAGTGGACTGGAGTGACATGTTGGGTGGACTAGGTCCTTTAGCCATCTCTCAGCAAAGTACTTCTGAAAGCAGAGGTTTTTCCCTTGTTCATTCATGGCTTGAGGGCGCTCCTGGCCAAGTGGCATTTAATGTCCAACCTAATTGCCCAGAGGACAGTTATGAGTCAACCACATTGCTGTGGGTCTGGAGTCACATGTAGGCCAGACCAGGTAAGGATGGCAGTTCCTACCAGATGGGTTTTTCTTGACGATCAACACTGGATTCATGGTCATTATTAGACTCTTAATTACAGATGTTTATTGAATTGAAATTCCACCATCTGCCGTGGCAGGATCTGAACCCGGGTGTCCAGAGCACTATGTGGTCTCTGTATTAATAGTCCAGTGGCAATACCACTAGGCCATTGCCTCCCTACAATTAATTGGTTTTTGATGTTAGTGCTAAAGAGCTGAATGATGGACAGAATATTGGAGAGTTCTCATGTTCTTCCAAAATAAATTGTTTTTGGACTACCAGTGCCCATCTCAAAAGGCAAATTATGCTTCAGGTTAAAAACTAGTGTATTACTACCTTAATACTGCACTGGAATGTTAACTTGGGTTAACTCTTAAAATCGAGGCTAAAACCCTAGTGTGCTATGAATAAAAACTGTGAGATTGTAACTAAATTACAGATCATTATTCATTTACAGGGGAATATGGCCTGCGTTTCTTGTGGCTTTTAAATTTTTTTATTGAATGAACCATTTGGGGTTTTAATTGTCCTATGAATATTCTGTTTAGATTCACCTACAAAAATTGGGCATCTAGGGAAGGGGCTATACTGTTCGGGATAAGAAGGGAGTAAGGATTTGGGTTTAATTCTGTAATTAATGAGACATCTTGTGGAGGGTTGGAAAACTCTGACTCTGTCAAAGATGTAACATAAATGGAAACTCTACCATGTTTCCTGTGCAATTAACATGACACCAAAGACACACTACTTATTTTTTTTTCAAGAATGAAGTACTGTGGATACTGTACAATTACAGATACTTAAAATTCCATGTACATACCATAAAACAAATGAACTTAAATCTTGAAGAGCATAAAGAACCCTTAAAAAGGTGACATCTATCAAAAGAGAGTCAGTATTTTGACCATTTGATCAACATTGAAAAGCTAAAAGCAATCTTTTCTAGAGGGCAGAGTGAAGGGCAGCATGAAGAGAGATCAGCCTGGGCTGTCACCAAGCAGTTGCAGACAAGGTACTGCAGATGGCACAAGGCAAATGACCCTGGCAGAAATAGCTACAAGGCAGGGCAAGACAGATTGGATGAGATTGAACAGTTTAGGCCTATACTTGTGAGTTTAGAAGGATGAGGAGATCTAATTGAGCGATATAAGATGCTAAAGGGGATTGACAAAGTAGTTGGAGAGAGGATGTTTCCCTCTTGTGGGGTAATCTAGAATGAGAGATCATAGCTTTAGGCTATGGGGTGGCAAATTTAAAACACCTGAGGAAATACTTCTTTCAAAGGGTTGTGAATCTGTAGAACTCGTTACCCCAGAGTGTGGTGGATGGCTGGACACAATGCATTTGAGGAGAGAGATTTTTGATTAGTCATGAGTTAAGGGTTATGGAGAGCGAGCAGGAAAGTGGAGTTGAGGCTGAGATGAAATCAGCCATGATGGTGTTAAATGGCAATGCAGGCTCGAGGGACTGAATGGCCTTCTGTTAATTCCTAGATCCTATGTTATTCTGAAACTGGTTAGAAGCAGAAAACTCTGGAAATACTCAGCAGATCTAGCAGCCTCTGTAGAGTGAGAAATCAAGCTAACTTCTTGAGTCAATCACGATTATGCAGGATTATGGACTTTCCCGGCTTTTGGATTATTTGCTGACGGAGCAGGCAGATTTGTACGTGCAAGTTAGGGAAAGACCTAGGGAAGTGGTGACACAGATCTTAAAAAAAAGCATTGCAATGGATTTTGAATCAGTGTGTATACAATTCAACCCTCTGGAGTCATCCTGACTTTCCTTTTCCACACCTCCCACCCCGTTTACTCTCTTCTGGAGCCCAGCAGACAGGTTATCCTTGAGCATAATGTCTGGTTTTTGGACTGCCAGGTTTTGGACATTGACTTGTATTAATTGTTTTAGCGAACAAATTTTGTATTGGTTCGCTGGTGCTGTCTGTTGGAATGAAGAAGGCGTTGCCTCTTGCAATACTTTGGGAATTGCTGCATTGAGGCCATTTTTGAAACAAAAGTGAGCCTGTTCTAATCCCCTTGATCTGTATCGCCTGCCAACTCCATCCATACATGTTCTGCTTGCACATGTTTAATGTACCATGAAAAGGTAAATTTTGCAGCTGTCACAATTGTGAAAAGTGATTTGAGTTGGCTGCTGAAGTTTCCGGAATGGAATATAACCGGAAATCTTGTCCTCGCCAATTAATAACATCATTGCCAGCAGTGGCATATGGGCTGAGCTGATATCTGGCTGCCTTTGCAGGGCATTTGACGTTTACACTGCATCTGTTTAGTGTTTTGAGTATTCTGCAATAAATCAAATTGCACTTGTGTAATGGTGAGATTGGCACAGTTTTACAGGGCCATTGATTTCTGTCCAGACAATCAAAGCCTCTACTGTACTTGATGTGTACTTGCTATTCTTTGACATTGTTTATCGAATCCCTATAGAGTGGGGATCGAGTCCACACTGACCGTCCAGAGAGCATCCAACCCTGTCCCTATAACCCTTTATTTCTCATGGCTAATCCACGTAGCCTGCACATCCCTGGACACTGGGCAATTTAGTGTGGCCAATCTACCTAACCTGAATATCTTTAGACTGTAGGAGGAAACTGGAGCGCCTGGAGGAAACCCACACAGATGTGGGGAGAATGTGCAAAATCAATCACCTGAGGGTGGAATTGAACCTGGGTCCCTGTTGCTGAGGGCAGCAGTGCTAACCACTGAGCCATCGTGCCACCCTGTTGTGTGGTAATCGCCCCACAATTGTTTAGCTCAATATGGTGATCATTACACCATAAGTGAGGCAGAATGGTTTAACAGCGAATATATTGGCATTACTGAGGTCAGGGAGCATCTATGGAGTGAGGAGCAGAGTTAACATTTCAGCTCGATGACCTTGATCAGAACAGGCCATTGATCTGAAGCATTGGCTCCACCTGTGCTCCCTCAGCTACTGAGTATTTTGCATTATGTCTCAGATTTCTAGTGTGCAAAATATCTGCATTGGTGCAGTTAGAAAAATGAATTACTATTTGCAAGTACAGTGAAAGATGTACTTCATAACTATTTTTATTTCATTATAGCAAATCCGGTGCAGAGGAACAGAACTCGAAAATTAATTCCTCACAAAAAGGTAAGCCTGTTATCAGCTGTGGGAGGATGGTTCTCAGTGATATCAATACAAAATTGGGGCTCAATATAGCTACTTAGCATGGCATTTGCAACATTAATCACCAGGAGTATATCTTTTTACTTCAGTTAAGTTTTACTGAAATTGTTGGCATGTATATAAAGTAAGAAAATCAATTTTATACTTCCATTGGCATTCACTGGCAAGAAATGGAGGAATATTTAGCAATAGTTTTCTGCCTGCATTTAAAATATTCTGAGCTGAATTTTCCAGTCCTTCATACAAATTTTGCTAAAATTAATCATTTTCCAAACTTGAGTTTTTTTTATTCGATCAGTTTACGATACTTTACCCATCAGACTAGAATATCTCAGATAGGATTTCCCAGTCCAAATGTGTTAACTTCTCGCATCAACTCAGATTGATATGAAACATTCTGGAACTTGGTAAACTGGTGCCCCTGTAAAATTCTTATAACTTTGGGTGGCACAGTGGTTTAGTGGTTAATACTGCCTCACAGCGCCAGGGACCCGGGTTTGCTTCCAGCCTTGGATGACTGTCTACGTTGAGTTTGCACGTTTTTACTGTGTCTGCGTGGATTTCAGGTTTCCTCCCACAGTCCAAAGAAGTGCAGATTAGTTAGATTGGCCATGCTAAATTGTTGTGTAGTGGCCCTGGGATGTGCAGGCTAGGTGGGTTAGCCATGGGAAATGTGGGATTAGAGGGAAAGGGTGGGGAGGTGAGTCTGGATGGGTTTGGTGAAACATAATGATCTAATGGCCTCTTTCCACACAAGGGGTTCTATAATTCTACCCTCTGCCGGCTTGCTTGCCAATATTATCTACCAGGCACATAATTTTAAAAAAATTCATCGATGGGATGTGAGCACTGCTGACCAGGCCAGTGATTATTCCCCATCGTTAATTACTTTGGCGAGCTGTTAGCAGTCAGACCCATTGTTGCTGCATGTAGACCAGATGTGTTTTTACGATGAATAATTAGAGTTTCATGAACATCATTCTGAAAATGGTCTTCCATTCAAGTTTTTTAAAATTAATTGTGTTCAAATTTTTGAGATTTGAACCTGTCTCTCCAGAGCATTTGCTTAGGTCTCTGGAATACTAGTCTAGTGACAATTACCACTATATCACTGCATCCCCCATAACACACTTGTACCTAATTTGGGTGAGTATTATAGTTGCATACAAAATGTACCCATATGTTATATATCCTAATTTTCAGCACTTGTGGCTTATCAGCATTGGGTGTTAAATAATATTGATATAGCACTGTTAAAGATTAGAAGTATTAACACTTCAGTCAGAAATGTTGTAATCTATTGCACAACAGTGGCATAGCTGTTTTAACAATTAAAAGTCACTATTTGCTCAGCCAGCACAGTTGCTGTCAATCGATCCTCCTTCTATGAGGCCAATCTCTTCATCTCTCCTGCTCTGTAATGGAGGCTGAGAATCCTGTTTATAAAATTGAGTATCCTCCTTTGAGAAAATTGGCCAGGGTCCAAAATGTATTTTTGTAGTGGGTGAAATTGCCATCCCACTTACGGTGGCAATGCCACATAGAAATTTGCAACTCTGTTGAGAAGAGATGACACTATCCATGTGATTTTCTTCAGCTGCTTCTGTGAAGACATGTAGCAAACTTCTTATTTCCCATTTATTCATGAGATGTGGCTAGGCTCGAGGGCAGTTAAGAATCAGCCATATTGCAGTGGCTCTGGAGTTATGTAGGCCAGAACAAGGATGGCAGATTTTCTTGTCTAAAGGACATTAATAAACCAAATGGGTCTTTATAACAATTGACAGTGATTATCCAGTCACCATTGAATCAGCTTTTTATTCCAGATTTTTATTGGATTCAGATTTCATCATTTGCCCTAGCAGGATTTTGAACTTGTATTGCCATGATATTAGCCTTTAGTTCTGGATTACTAGATCAGTGACATTAACAC
The DNA here is from genome assembly GCF_021869965.1 of Rhincodon typus. NCBI lineage: Eukaryota > Metazoa > Chordata > Chondrichthyes > Orectolobiformes > Rhincodontidae > Rhincodon > Rhincodon typus. The sequence continues at coordinate 1,739 of NW_025970792.1, read as the reverse complement.
TTGTCCACCGCCTCCATGTGAGGAATTTTACCAAAATAATTTCCAGCAAAGTTAGAGTATGTTGGGGATCTCGTGAACAGTAGAGGCCACAGAAGTTCTTCTGCTGAACGTAATAACTGGAGCAAATCCTACTGATCTGTTGGGTAAAACTTGCTCAACTCATCTTGTTTTCCTTTTGCACTGCTTGAGGATTTTACATTGTGGTTTTGGTCCCGAACACTGTCCCACAATATCAAGGAAATGATGAATTCACAAGCTGGATTTACTTTATCCCTTCTGTTTTGTGTGTTCAACTGTAAGTGCCCCTGATGGCATTATGCAGTAGTCTTTCATCAAATCCTCACCTGCTTATCTGCATCCTTCTGATGTGAATTTGTGATGTGACAGAACTGAGAAAATCCTCCCTGTCTAAGACAAAAATAGTTCAGTGTGGAGGCTAGGGTATGACATTAGAAATCTTACCCCTCATAACATATCAGTTCTCGCTGATGTTCTTAAACATATGTAATTGCAAAAGTCTAGATTCTTATTTGAGGCCCAATTGAGCATTTCAGAACTTTTGTTAAAGTGCTTTGCAACATTTTGGACAATTTGATTTTCTTGGGATAGCATGGTGGCTCAGTGGTTAGCGCTGCTGCCTCACAGCGCCAGGTTCAAATCCACCCTTGGGCAACCGTCTGTGTGGAGTTTGCACGTTCTCCCCGTATCTGTGTGGGTTTCCTCCTGAAGATTAGGTGGATTGGTCATGCTAAATTGCCCTGTAGTCTAGGGATGTGTAGGTTAGGTGGATTAGTCATGGCCAATGCAGGATTACAGGGACAGGATAGGGAGGTGGGTCTGGGTGGGAGATTTGATGTGGACTCGATGGGCCGAATGGTCTCCTTCCACACTGTGGCAATTTTGTGATTCTATGATTCTCAGGTACTTTTTAGAAATATATGAAAGTAAATGTTCACTGAATCCACTGAGGGAATCAATGCTGGGAAATGGAACACATTCTCACTCTTTTGTATCCCTTGTCAGGTGTAGACTGCCAGTGTGTTCACCACAAGGCCCATTAGTAAAAGGAAGATTTATTTTATTTAAAATTTTCGTTTAACTTCAAATGACCAGGGTAACTGCATATAATAAATTAATCTTGAAGATATTTGGTAATAATTTAAACTCCAATAATAACTTCCAGAACACTCTTGGCTTTAAAAGTTTGGGTTGAAAAACCTGAATTGAGGATGAGTTTAGAACCATACACTGTTAATATTGCTGAGCACGTTTTGCACACCTTGTTTAGTTATGATGCACCATTTGAAAACACTTTGATTCCTCTCTCAGTGGCTTAATTAGCCTTGACATAAAAGGAAGCCCTGGGTCCAATCCCAATGCTTTTCTGAATCGTGTACTCCCACTCTGCGTGATCCTGTGGTTCTTGTGGAGAGGTACCAAATCGGACATAGTTATTGTTTCTGATTACTCTGCAGCAGCCTGTCTTTGATCATCTAGTAAGGGCAGAATTTGGGCTGTGAGACTATCTCTGCACACCATTGTGAAATGGTGACTTGGGCCAAGTTCTGCAGGAGTGGCAGTATGAAACTGCTCCACAGCAGATGTCAACACCTTCATGAGAAGATGGCATGCCCCTTTGGGACAATCAAAACTTCTGTCGATTTAAAGATAACACAGTTGTGGAGCTGGAGGAACACAGCAGGCCAGGCAGCATCAGAGGAGCAGGGAAGTTGACGTTT
>NW_025970791.1:10690-11515 GCF_021869965.1 Rhincodon typus | reverse complement strand
GTGTGTGACAGTGTGTGTGACAGTGTGTATGTGACAGTGTGTGTGTGACACCGTGTGTGCGACAGTGTGCGTGACAGTGTGTGTGTAACAGTGTGTGTGTGACAGTGCGTGCGACAGTGTGTGTGTGACAGTGTGTGTGTGACAGTGTGTGTGACAGTGTGTGTGCAACAGTGTGTGTGCGACAGTGTGTGTGTGACAGTGTGTGCGACAGTGTGTGTGACAGTGTGTGTGTGACAGTGCATTTGTGACAGTGTGTGTGAGAGTGTGTGTGACAGTGTGTGTGTAAAAGTGATTCTGACAGTGTGTGTGACAGTGTGTGTGTGACAGTGTGTGTGTGACAGTGTGTGTGAGAGTGCGTGTGACAGTGTGTGTGTGACAGTATGTGTGTAAAAGTGCGTGTGAGAGTGTGTGTGACAGTGCGTGTGACAGTGTGTGTGTGACTGTGTGTGGGTGACAGTGTGTGTGACAGTGTGTGCGTGACAGTGTGTGTGCGACAGTGTGTGTGCGACAGTGTGTGTGCGACAGTGTGTGTGTGACAGTGCATTTGTGACAGTCTGTGTGAGAGTGTGTGTGACAGTGTGTGTGTAAAAGTGATTGTGACAGTGTGTGTGACAGTGCGTGTGACAGTGTGTGTGCGACAGTGTGTGTGTGACAGTGTGTGTGTGACAGTGTGTGTGAGAGTGCGTGTGACAGTGTGTGTGTGACAGTATGTGTGTAAAAGTGCGTGTGAGAGTGTGTGTGACAGTGCGTGTGACAGTGTGTGGGTGACTGTGTGTGGGTGACAGTGTGTGTGACAGTGTGTGTGTGACAGTGTGTGTGACAGTG
>NW_025970791.1:9153-10590 GCF_021869965.1 Rhincodon typus | reverse complement strand
AGTGTGTGTGTGACAGTGTGTGTGATAGTGTGTGTGTGTGACAGTGTCTGTGACAGTTTATGTGACAGTGTGTGTGTGACAGTGTGTGTGACAGTGTGTGTGTGACAGTGCGTGAGTGACAATGTGTGTGATAGTGTGTGTGTGACAGTGTGTGCGACAGTGTGTGTGTGACAGTGCATTTGTGACAGTGTGTGTGACAGTGTGTGTGAGAGTGTGTGTGACAGTTTGCGTGACTGTGTGTGTGTGACAGTGCGCTTGTGACAGTGTGTGTGACAGTGTGTGTGACAGTGTGTGTGTGACAGTGTGTGTGACAGTGTGTGTGTAAAAGTGCGTCTGACAGTGTGTGTGACAGTGTGTGTGTGACAGTGTGTGTGTGACAGTGACTGTGTGTGCAGGTAGTTTGCGACAGTGTGTGTGACAGTGTGTGTGTGACAGTGACTGTGTGTGTCAGTGCGTGTGTGAGTCAGTGTGTGACAGTGTGTGTCACAGTGTGTGTTTGTGACAGTGTCTGTGACAGTTTATGTGACAGTGTGTGTGTAACAGTGTGTGTGACAGTGTGCGCGACAGTGTGTGTGCGACAGTGTGTGGGTGACAGTGTGGGTGACAGTGTGTGTGCGACAGTGTGTGTGTGACAGTGTGTGCGACAGTGTGTGTGACAGTGTGTGTGTAAAAGTGCTTGTGACAGTGTGTGACAGTTTGTGTGTGAAAGTGTGTGTGACAGTGTGTGTGACAGCGTGTGTGTGACAGTGCGTGTGTGTGACAGTGTGTGTGACAGTGCGTGTGACAGTGTGTGTGTGACAGTGCATTTGTGACAGTGTGTGTGAAAGTGTGTGTGTAAAAGTGCTTGTGACAGTGTGTGTGACAGTGCGTGTGACAGTGTGCGTGTGACTGTGTGTGGGTGACAGTGTGTGTGACAGTGGGTGTGTGACAGTGTGTGTGTGACAGTGTGTGTGACAGTGCGTGTGACAGTGTGTGTCTGACAGAGTGTGTGGCAGTGTGTGTGACAGTCTGTGTGACAATGTGTGTGACAGTGCATGTGACAGTGTGTGTCTGACAGAGTGTGGGGCAGTGCGTGTGACAGTCTGTGTGACATTGTGTGTGACAGTGTGTGTGACAGTGTACGTGTGACAGTGTGTATGTGACAGTGTGTGTGACAGTGCGTGTGTGACAGTACGTGTGACAGTTTGTGTGACAGTGCGTGTGTGACAGTATGTGTGACATGGTGTGTGTGACAGTCCGTGTGTGACAGTGTGTCTGACAGTGTGTGTGTGACAGTGTGTGTGTGACAGTACGTGTGTGACAGTGTGTGTGACAGTGCGTGTGTGACAGTATGTGTGACATGGTGTGTGTGACAGTCCGTGTGTGACAGTGCGTGCGTGACAGTGTGTGTGACATGGTGTGTGTGACAGTGTGTGTGACAGTGCGTGTGTGACAGTG
>NW_025970791.1:8588-9053 GCF_021869965.1 Rhincodon typus | reverse complement strand
TGTGTCTGACAGAGTGTGTGGCAGTGTATGTGATAGTCTGTGTGACAATGTGTGTGACAGTGCATGTGACAGTGTGTGTCTGACAGAGTGTGGGGCAGTGTGTGTGACAGTGTGTGTGTGACAGCGTCTGTGTGACAGTGCGTGTGACAGTGTCTGTCTGACAGTGTGTGTGTGACATTGTGTGTGACAGTGTGTGTGACAGTGTACGTGTGACAGTGTGTATGTGACAGTGTGTGTGACAGTGTGTGTGACAGTGCGTGTGTGACAGTACGTGTGTGACAGTGTGTGTGACAGTGCGTGTGTGACAGTATGTGTGACATGGTGTGTGTGACAGTCCGTGTGTGACAGTGTGTGTGACAGTGTGTGTGTGACAGTGTGTGTGACAGTGTGTGTGACAGTGTGTGTGTGACAGTACGTGTGTGACAGTGCGTGTGTGACAGTATGTGTGACATGGTGTGTGTGACA
>NW_025970791.1:7679-7929 GCF_021869965.1 Rhincodon typus | reverse complement strand
ACTGTCACATATACACTGTCACACACTGTCTCATACACACTGTCACACACACACTGTCACACACTTTCACCCACACACTGTCACACACGCACTGTCACACACACACCGTCACACAAACACTGCCACACACACTGTCACACATGCACTGTCACACCCACACTGTCACACACACTGTCACACACGCACTGTCACACACACGCACTGTCACACACTGTCACACACACTGTCACACACACTGTCACACACACAT
>NW_025970791.1:7419-7669 GCF_021869965.1 Rhincodon typus | reverse complement strand
ACTGTCACATATACACTGTCACACACTGTCTCATACACACTGTCACACACACACTGTCACACACTTTCACCCACACACTGTCACACACGCACTGTCACACACACACCGTCACACAAACACTGCCACACACACTGTCACACATGCACTGTCACACCCACACTGTCACACACACTGTCACACACGCACTGTCACACACACGCACTGTCACACACTGTCACACACACTGTCACACACACTGTCACACACACAT
>NW_025970791.1:6252-6919 GCF_021869965.1 Rhincodon typus | reverse complement strand
AGTGTGTGTTACAGTGCGTGTGTGACAGTGCGTGTGTGTCAGTGCGTGTGTGACAGTGTGTGTGACAGTGTGTGTATGAAAGTGTCTGTGTGACAGTGTGTGTGACAGTGTGTGTGTGACGGTGTGTGTGTGTGACAGTGCGTGTGTGACAGAGTGTGTGACAGTTTGTGTGACAATGTGTGTGACAGTGTGTGACAGTGTGTGTGTGAGAGTGTGTGTGACAGTGTGTGTGTGAAAGTGTGTGTGACAGTGTGTATGAGACAGTGTGTGACAGTGTATATGTGACAGTGTGTGTGTGAGAGTATGTGACAGAGTGTGTGTGACAGTTTGTGTGACAGTGTGTTACAGTGTGAGTGTGACAGTGTGTGTGACAGTGCGTGTGTGACAGTGTGTGTGACAGTGTGTGACAGTGTGTGTGTGAAAGTGTGTGACAGTGTGTGTGTGTGACAGTGCGTGTGACAGTGTGTATGAGACAGTGTGTGACGGTGTGTGTGACAGTGTGTTTGACAGTGCATGAGTGACAATGTGTGTGACAGTGTGTGTGTCAGTGTGTGTTACAGTGCGTGTGTGACAGTGGGTGTGTGACAGTGCGTGAGTGACAGTGGGTGTGTGACAGTCTTTGTGAAAGTGTGTGACAGTGTGTGTGTGAAAGTGTGTGTGACAGTGT
>NW_025970791.1:5474-5752 GCF_021869965.1 Rhincodon typus | reverse complement strand
TGTGTGTGACAGTGTGTTACAGTGTGTGTGTGTCAGTGTCTGTGTGACAGTGTGTGTGACAGTGTGTGTGACAGTGTGTTACAGTGTGTGTGTGACAGTGTGTGTGAGACAGTGTGTGTGACAGTGTGTGTGTGTCAGTGTGTGTGTGACAGTGTGTGTGACAGTGTGTGACAGTGTGTGTGACAGTGCATGTGTGATAGTGTGTGTGACAGTGCGTGTGACAGTGTGTGTGACAGTGTGTTACAGTGTGTATGTGACAGTTTGTGTGACAGTGTGTG
>NW_025970791.1:5060-5374 GCF_021869965.1 Rhincodon typus | reverse complement strand
TGTGACAGTGTGTGTGGAAGTGTGTATGAGACAGTGTGTGACAGTGTATGTGACAGTGTGTGTGACAGTGTGTGTGGCAGTGCGTATGAGACAATGTGTGACAGTGTATGTGACAGTATGTGTGGCAGTGTGTGTGGCAGTGTGTATGAGACAGTGTGTGACAGTGTGTGTGACAGTGTGTGTGGCAGTGTGTATGAGACAGTGTGTGACAGTGTATGTGACAGTATGTGTGGCAGTGTGTATGAGACAGTGTGTGTCAGTGTGTGTGACAGTATGTGTGACAGTGTGTGGGACAGTGTGTATGAGGCAGTGTG
>NW_025970791.1:3711-4560 GCF_021869965.1 Rhincodon typus | reverse complement strand
GTGTGTGTGACAGTGTGTGTGTGACATTGTGTGTGAGAGTGCATGTGTGACAGTGTGTGTGACAGAGTGTGTGACAGTGTGTGTGAGACAGTGTGTGACAGTGTTTGTGACAGTGTGTGTGACAGTGCGTGTGTGACAGTATGTGTGACAGTGTGTATGTGACAATGTGTGTGACTTTGTGTGTGTGACAGTGTGTGTGTGACATTGTGTGTGAGTGCATGTGTGACAGTGTGTGTGTGACAGTGTGTGTGACTGTGTGTGTGTGACAGTGTGTGTGACAGTGCGTGTGTGACAGTGCGTGTGGTTGTGTATGTGAGACAGTGTGTGACAGTGTATGTGACAGTGTGTATGAGACTATGTGTGACAGTGTGTGTGTAAGTGTGTATGTGACAGAGTGTATGTGACGGTGTGTGTGACAGTGCGTATGAGACTGTGTGTGACAGCGTGTGTGACAGTTTGTATGAGACAGTGTTTGATAGTGTATATGTGACAGTGTGTATGTGACAGTATGTCTGACAGTGTGTATGAGACAGTGTGCAAAAGTGTATATGAGACAGTGTGTGTGACAGTGTGTGTGACATTGTGTGTCACAGTGTGTGTGGGACAATGTGTGTCACAGTGTGTGTGTGACACAGCGTGTCTAACAGTACCTGTGACAGTGTGTGTGTGTGACAGTGTGTGTGTCAGTGTGTGTGTGAAACAGCGTGTCTAACAGTACCTGTGACAGTGCGTGTGACAGTGTGTGCGTGACAGTGTATGTGACAATGTGTGTGACAGTTTATGTGACAGTGTGTGTGTGACAGTGTGTCTGTGACAGTGACTGTGCGTGTCAGTGTGTGTGTGAGTCAG
>NW_025970791.1:3332-3611 GCF_021869965.1 Rhincodon typus | reverse complement strand
GTGTGTGACAGTGTGTGTGACAGTGTGTGTGTGACACAGCGTGTCTAACAGTACCTGTGACAGTGTGTGTTACAGTGTGTGTGTGACAGTGTATGTGACAATGTGTGTGCCAGTTTATGTGACAGTGTGTGTGTGACAGTGTGTCTGTGACAGTGACTGAGCGTGTCAGTGTGTGTATGAGTCAGTGTGTGACAGTGTGTGTGTGTTACAGTGTGTGTGTGACAGTGTGTGTGACAGTTTGTGTGACTGTGTGTGTGACAGTGTGTGTGACAGTGTGTG
>NW_025970791.1:1999-2832 GCF_021869965.1 Rhincodon typus | reverse complement strand
ACACTGTCACACACTGACACACACACTGTCACACACACACTGTTACATACACTGTCACAGACGCACTGTCACACACACACTCTCACACACATTGTCACACAAATACTGTCACACACACACTGTCACACACGCAGTCACACACACTGTCACACACACACTGTCACACCAATACTGTCACACACGCACTGTCACACAAACACTCACACACTGTCACACACACTGTCACACACACACTGTCACACATACTGTCACACACACTATCACACACGCACAGTCACATACACACTGTCACATACGCACTGTCACACACACGCAATGTCACACACGCACTGTCACACACAATGTCACTCATGCAATGTCAAACACACTGTCACACACTGTCTCATACACACTGTCAGACATACTGTCACATACACACTGTCACATATACACTGTCACACACTGTCTCATACACACTGTCACACACACGCACTGTCACACACACACTGTCACACACGCACTGTAACACACACTGACACACACACTGTAACACACACTGTCACACAAACTGTCACACACACTGTCAAACACACACTGTCACACACACACACTGTCACACACACACACACAGTCACACACACTGTCACACACACACAGTCACACACGCACTGTAACACATTACTGACACACACACTGTAACACACACTGTCACGCAAACTGTCACACACACTGTCACACACACACACTGTCACACACGCACACAGTCACACACACTGTCACACACACTGTCACAAACGCACTGTCACGCACACACTGTCACTCACGCACTGTCACACACTGTCACACACACACTG
>NW_025970791.1:1520-1899 GCF_021869965.1 Rhincodon typus | reverse complement strand
TGTCACACATGCACTGTCACACAGACACTGTCGCACACTGTCTCATACACACTGTCACACACACTGTCACACACACTGTCACACACGCACTGTCACACACACAGACTGTCACACACACACACAGTCACACACACTGTCACACACACTGTCTCATACACACTGTCAGACATACTGTCACATACACACTGTAACACACACTGACACACACACTGTAACACACACTGTCACACAAACTGTCACACACACTGTCACACACACTGTCTCACACACACTGTCAGACATTCCATCACATACACAATGTCACATTTACACTGTCACACACTGTATCATAAGCACTGTCACACACACTGTCACATACAGAATGTCGCTCAGTGTCTCA
>NW_025970791.1:740-1020 GCF_021869965.1 Rhincodon typus | reverse complement strand
TGTATGACAGTTTGTGTGACAGAGTGTGTGTGACAGTGTGTGTGACACTGTGTGACAGTGTGTGTGTGACAGTGTGTGTGTGACAGTGTGTGTGTGACAGTTTGTGTGACAGTATGTGAAAGTGTGTGTGTGACAGTGTGTGTGTGACAGTGCGTGTGTGACAGTGTGTGTGTGACAGTGTGTGTCACTGTGTGTGTGACAGTGTGTGTGTGACAGTGTGTGTGACAGTGCGTGTGTGACAGTGCGTGTGTGACAGTGTGTCTGCGACAGTGCGTGTGTG
>NW_025970791.1:380-640 GCF_021869965.1 Rhincodon typus | reverse complement strand
GTATGTGTGGCAGTGTGTATGAGACAGTGTGTGACAATGTGTGTGACAGTGTGTGTGACAGTGTGTATGAGACAGTTTGTGACAGTGTGTGTGACAGTGTGTGTGACAGAGTGTATGAGACAGTGTGTGACAATGTGTGTGACAGTGTGTGGGACAGTGTTTGTGACAGTATGTGTGGCAGTGTGTATGAGACAGTGTGTGACAATGTGTGTGACACACTGTCTCATACACACTGCCACACATACTGTCACAAACACTGT
>NW_025970791.1:0-280 GCF_021869965.1 Rhincodon typus | reverse complement strand
TGTATGACAGTTTGTGTGACAGAGTGTGTGTGACAGTGTGTGTGACACTGTGTGACAGTGTGTGTGTGACAGTGTGTGTGTGACAGTGTGTGTGTGACAGTTTGTGTGACAGTATGTGAAAGTGTGTGTGTGACAGTGTGTGTGTGACAGTGCGTGTGTGACAGTGTGTGTGTGACAGTGTGTGTCACTGTGTGTGTGACAGTGTGTGTGTGACAGTGTGTGTGACAGTGCGTGTGTGACAGTGCGTGTGTGACAGTGTGTCTGCGACAGTGCGTGTGTG
>NW_025970790.1:0-11517 GCF_021869965.1 Rhincodon typus | reverse complement strand
TCTACTATTCAATAGGATCATGGCTCATCCGATCTAAAGCTCAATTCTACTTTCCTGCCTCTCTTCCTTCACCCTGTTACTAAAGTAAGACATCTCCTTAACAGCTTATGGATTATTTTATGTGGTAATATGTAAAGAGAGAAGGAAATATGTGCATAAGACTATTAGAAATAAGAATAGGTGTGGGCTACTTAGCCCCTCAAGCCTGCTGCCTCATTCAATAGGATTGTGGCTGACCCCACATTCCTCATGTTCACTTTCCTGCATTTTCCCCATAACCCTTAATTCCTTGACTGATCAAAAATCCATTTAATTCAGCCTTAAATATACACAAGCACTCTGCGTCCCCCTCCTCCACTTTAGAAAGCTCTCTGTGACAATGAGTTCCAAAGACATACAAAACCTTCTGACACAAGAAATTCCTCCTCATATCAGTCTTCAGTTGGTGCCTTGTATTCTGAGAATTTGCCCTCTGGGCCTAGACCCTCCCATGAGGGGAAGCTTCCTCTCAGCACTGACCCTGTCAAGTCCCTTAAGAATCATGTGTATTTCAATGAGATCACCTCTCACTCTTGTAAAATGCAATGAGTAGATTCCCAACTTTAACAATTCGTAACCTCAGACAATTCCTCCATACTGGGGATCATCCAAATGCACATTCTCTGAACTGGCTGCAAGGAAATGATATCTTCCCATAAATGAGGGAATCAAAACTGTTCACAGTGTACCATATATGGTCTCCCCAGCACCATGTACAGTTGCAGTAAGATTTCTATAAGACCATAAGATATCAGAGCAGAATTAGATTGTTTGGCCCATTGAATCTGCTCCAACATTCTATCATGGCAATGGGGTTCTATCAATGGGATTTCTCAACCCCATTCTCCCACCTTCTCCTCGTAACGCTTGATCCCCTTACTAATCCAAAACCTACCTATCAAAAACACACTCAATGACTTGGACTCCACAGCTCTCAGCGGCAGTGACTTCCACAGATACACTACCCTCTGGCTAAAGAAATTCCTCCTCATCTCAGTTCTAAAAGGCAGAATTGACAAATACTATGCAGTATAGGTTTAAGGTGAGAAGGGGAAAGTTCAAAGCAGATTGCAAGGCAAGTCTTTTTTTTTACAGATGTGGGAGGTGCCTGGAATGCGCTCTGCATCCCTTCACTCGGAGTCTACGCCCTCAGGTCCAAATCTCTCCTATTAGTGGAAGAATCTTCTCCACGTCCATTCTATCCAGCCCTCTCAGGATTCTGTCAATTTCAATCAGAGTCCCTCTCATCCTTCTAAACTCCATAGAGTACAGACCCAGAGTCCTCAACCTCTCCTCATATGACTAACTCTTCATCCGGGGATCATTCTTGTGAACCCCCTCGAGACCCCCTCCAAGTCCAGCACATCCCTCCTTAGATACAAGGCCCAAAACTCCTGACAATATTCCAAATGCGGTCTGACCAGAGTTTTATGCAGCCTCAGCCGGACATCTCTGCTCTTGTATCCTACCACCCTCAAAATGAATGCAAACATTGTCTTTGCCTTCCTAACTGCCAACTAAACCTACCTGTCAAACTGAAGAGAATCCTGAACTCGGAGTCCCAAGTGCCTTTGTGCTTCGGATTTCTGAAGCTTTTTGCCATTTAGAAAACAGTCTCTGTCTCTATTCTTCCCACTAAAGATCATAACCTCGCACTTTCTCACTCTGTAATCCATCTGCCACTTCTTTGCCTTACTTTTCTCACCTGTCCAAGTCCTTCTGCAGTTCCCTGTCTCCTCACTACTATCTGTCCCTCCACCTATCTTTGTTCATCTGTAAACTTACTCTAAAAGTGGAAACTTCCTGAAATAAGGGGTCAATACTCATGCTTTAAAATGATTGCACAGTTCACAATTGGTCCAATCTGGTAACAATTCAGCAAAATGCTTTCAGGCATCCTTTTTCTAATTTAAAAATGATATTAGACTTTGCAGTATAATGTGGGCCTGCCTCAATCTTCTCAGGTTGTGCAGTGATTCTACTTTTGCTCAAATCCTAGTGTCAACCTTGAACATTCTGTACTTTAAATGATTTTGTAACTAAGGTATATTTTCTCTTTTTGTAAGTTGAGTATGCTAAAACATGTTTTGAAGCAATTCAAACAGGATTAAATTTGTACACAATGAAAATTAAGAGTCTCATAATTACCATGAATCCATTCTCTATGGCTGTAAAAACCCATCTAGATCACTGATGTCCTTTTAGAGAAGGAAACCTGCCATCCCTACTTGGTCTGGCCTACCTGTGACTCCAGACCCCACATTAGTGTGACTGCCTCTTAACCACCCTCACTGGGCATTTAGGGATGGGTAATAAATCCTGATCCAGCCTGCAATTCCCAGATCCCACGAATCATCAATTTAAAAAGTTATTGACGATGCACTGCACAGACCAACCCCGGAATCGACACCGAAGGTTCTGAATACCTGGCTAAGGATCTGATATCTCTCCATTTACAATTTCAACGAAATTTTGAGAGCCAAAGAATTTACCGATTGCATTCTTGACCAGTCGGGTTATTAGGAGTAACAGGTGAGAAGAGCATGAAAGTGGACATGAGGAATGTCAGATCAGCCATGATCCTATTGAATGGTGGGACACAATTGAGGGGTTGAATGGTCTACTCCTGTTCCCCATGTCATACTGTCTTATGATGTTTTCAGAATGAGTTGGTGACAATGTACAGAATGATCCCTGGTGCGGAGGTACTGTCTTATGAGCAAAGGCTAAACAGGTTGGGATGTACTCACTGGGCTTCAGAAGAATGAGAGGTGCTGCCATTGAAACATATAGGGGCCTGACAGGGTCAATGCTGAGCCTCCTGTCAATAAGACCAAAGGACAGAGGAGCAGAAATTAGGCCATTCGGCCCATGGAGTCTGCTCTGCCATTCAATCATGGCTGATAAGTTCCTCAACCCCATTCTCCCGCTTTCTCCTCGTAACCCTTGATCCCCTTGATAATCCAGGGCTTATCTATCTCAGTCTTCAATGTACTCAATGACCTGACCTCCACAGACTTCTGTGGTAGTGAATTCCATAGGTTTACCACTCTCTGGCTGAAGATGTTTCTCCTTATCTCCGTTCTAAAATGTCTCAATCCTCCCTGTCCCTCCACCAATCTTTGTATCGTCTGCAAATTTAGCCAGAATGCCCACAGTTCCTTCATCTATATCATTAACGTATAAAGTGAAAAGTTGTGGCCCCAACACTGACACTTGCGGAACACCAATTGTCACCGGCTGCTATCCTGAGAAGGACCCTTTTATCCCCACTCTCTGCTCCCTGCCACACAGCCGATCTTTTATCCATGCCAGCACCTTGCCTCGAACATCATGGGCCCTTATCTTACTCAGCAGCCTCCTGTGCGGCACCTTGTCAAAGGCCTTCTTGAAGTCCAGGTCGATAACATTCATTGGCTCTCCTTGGTCTACCCTGCTCATTACTTCCACAAAGAATTCTAGCAGATTTGTCATGCATGACTTCCCCTTGATGAAACCATGCTGACTTTGCCCTACTTTACCATACAATTTCAAATATTCAGCGATCTCATCCTTTACTATGGACTCCAAAATCTTACGAACGACTGAGGTTAGGCTAATCGGCCAATAATTTTCTGTCTTTTGCCTTACTCCCTTTTCAAACAGGGCTGTCACGTCAGTGATTTTCCAGTCCTCTGGGACACTCCCTGACTTGAGCAATTCCTGAAAGATCACCACTCATGATTACACTATCTCTTCAGCTATCTCCTTTAGAAATAACCCTAAAACACAAATTTCCCTGTAAATGAACCTTGAAACGCAAAGCCTCCTGTAAATAATCTCTGGCACAGACCGTCATTTAAACAAACGCTAAAATCATAGCTCCATGTAAATACACTCTCAAGCACAGAGACCGCTTCAAATAAGCCCGAAGAAACGTCCCTCAAGAAATAAAATGTAAAACACAGAGCCCCCATAAGAAACCATAAAAGACAGAGGCCCCTGGAAATAAACCCTGAAACGCAGTCCCCCTTGCAAATCCTTTCTAAAACTGAGCCTCCAGTTCATAAAACCTAAAACACAAGGCCCACTGTAAATCAACACTAAATAACAGAGCCCCCAGGAAATAAAAACGCAGAGCCCGTAGAACAGCCATCCAAGATGGTTGGATTGAGATAGTACATCAGTCAGCAAGTCAGTTCTGAGGCAGTGCCTCTTTGTCAAAGGGTCGGTAACATGGAAGTGCAGTATTGTCTGATGATCAATGCTGAGGCAGCGCCTCATTGTAATAGGGTCAGAATTTTAATTTAGTCTCCCTTTAATAGTGGAAAGTATGGCAAGATCGCCGTTTTATGAAAGAATGAATGAGCCATTGAGCCACTGTGCCGCCCTTTGTAGGCCTCAGTGTTTGGGAGAAGTCGGTCAGGATGGGCCTTGGAGCATCAGAGAATGAGGGGTGATCTTATTAAGATGTAGAAAATCATGAGGTGCACAGCAAGGATGAATGCATATAGCCTTTTTCCCAGGGATGAGGAATTGAAAACTGGAGGGCTTAGGTTTAAGGTGAGAGTGGAAAAATTTAAGAAGGATCTGAGGGTCATTGTCTTCACACAGAGTAATGCGTATATGGAATGGGCTGCCAGAGAAAGTGGTTGAGGCAGGTACATTAGCAACATTAAAAACCATTTGCAGGGATTCATGGATGGGAAGGGTTGAGAGGGATATGGATTAAATGCGGGCAATTGGAACGAGCTGAATGGGGACCATTGTCAGCATTGAACAGTTTGGGCCGAAGGGGCGGTTTCTATGCTGAATTACTGTTTGGCTCAATGGCTCTATTAGGCCACTGGAGCCACGCCCTTAAAAATTCATTCATAGAATTTCAGCATCGCTGGCTAGGCCAGCATATAATGTCCATCCCTGATTGCCCAGAGGGCAGGTCCGAGATACATGTAGGCCAGACTAGGTAAGGATGGTAGATTCCCTTCCCGACTGGACATTAGTGTACCAGAAACATTTTTCCCCTAGTCATCATTAGAGTCTTAATTCCAAATATTTATTGAATTCAAATTCCACCCTCTGCTGTGGCAGGATTTGTACCCAAGATCCCAGACATTACCTGGGTCTCTGGATTCACACTCCAGTAAAGACACCAGTAGGCAATCGCCTGCCCTATAAAAAAACTCAGTCAAGTTCATGCGTCACAATTTCCCACCCGCAAAGCCGTGCTGACCATCCATGATCCATCCCTGCCTCTTCAAATGCATATCTTTCAGAATCACTTTCAACAAGATTATCACCACTAAACTGTAAATAAACCCTAAAACACACAGCCCCTTATAACTAAACCCTAAAACACAAAGGGTCCGGAAGATAATTCCTAAAAAGCAGAGCTCACTGAAAATAAACCCGTGAACAGAGAGACTCATATAAACAAATCCTAAAGCAGTGACCGCTTTCAATAACCTGTTAAACACGGAGCCGCCTGCAAATAAATCCAAGAATACAGAGCCCCCTGGAAATAAATCCTAAAACACAGAGTCCTCTATAAAGAAAGCCAATAACACAAAGACCCCAGGATATAAACCCTAAAACACAAAGCCTCCTTTAAATAAACACTAAAACCTAGAGCCTCCTGCAAAAAAATCCTAAAACACAGAGCCTACGGTAAATAAACCCTAAAACACAGTGACCCTTGGAAATAAATCGTAAAACACAGAGCCCCTTGTAAATAAACCCAAATATACACAACCCTCTGTAAATAAAACCTAAAACACAAAGCCCCCTGTAAATAAATCCTAAAGCACAGAGCCCTCTGTAAATAAACCCAATAACACAAAGTACCCCAGGATATAAGCCCTAAAACACAGAGCCTACTTGAAATAAACACGAAGACCCAGAGCCTCCTGCAATAAAATCCTAAAACACAGAGCCTACCGTAAATAAACGCTAAAACACAGTGCCCCCTGGAAATAAATCCTAAAACACAGAGCCCTCTGTAAATAAACCCAATAACACAAAGACCCCAGGATATAAACCCTAAAACACAGAGCCTACTTGAAATAAACACGAAGACCCAGAGCCTCCTGCAATAAAATCCTAAAACACAGAGCCTACTGTAAATAAACGCCGAAACACAGTGCCCCCTGGAAATAAATCCTAAAAAACAGAGCCCTCTGCAAATAAACCCAATAACACAAAGACCCCAGGATATAAACCCTAGAACACAGAGCCTCCATAAATAAATCCAAAAACAAACAGCCCCATGTAAATAAACCTTAAAACACAGAACGCCTTGTAACTAAAGCCTAAAACACAAATAGTCCGGAAAGTAATCCCTAAAAAATAGAGCCGCCTGTAAATAAACCCTAAAACACAGAGCCCCTGAAAATAAACCCTAAAACACAGCCCACTGAAAATTAACCGAAAAAAAAGAGCTCACTGTGAATAATTCCCAAAAAAGATAGCCCCCGTAAAAAAAAATCCGAAAACACAGAGATTTCTGTAAATAAACGCAGTAACACAAAGACCCCAGGAATTAAACCCTAAAACACAGAACCTACATAAATAAATCATAAAACACAGAGCACCCTGTAAATAAACAGTAAAACTCAGAACCTCCGGCAAAAATATACGAAAACACAGCGCCTGCTATAAATAAACCCGAAAACACAGTGTCCCCTGGAAATGAATCCTAAAACACAGAGGCACTTGTAAATAAACCCATAAAACAGTGTCCCCTGTAAGTAAAACCTAAAACACAGAGCACCCTGAAAAAGTACCATTTGACTCAACTTTTGATGCTGGTTTGACTAACGTGCTTATTTCAGCGAGATAAGCATATCAGAAGACAAAAATCTCAACTTCACCAAATGACGTAACTTTTGATGCTGGTTTGACTAAAATGCTCATTTCACTCAGATAACCAATTCAGAAGTCAAAAATCTCAAATCCACCAAATGACTCATCTTTTAATGCTGTTTTGACTAACGTGCTTATTTCAGCGAGATAAGCACATCAGAAAACGAAAATCTCAACTTCACCAACTGACCTAACTTTTGATGATCGTTTCAGTAAATAGCTAATTTCAGTGAGATAAGCACTTCTTGAAGATCAAAATCTCAACCTCACCAAATGACCTAACTTTTGATGTTGGTTTGATGAACATGCTTATTTAAGTGAGCTAAGCAATTGAGAAGTCAAAAATCTCAACTTCACCAAATGACCTAACTTTTAATGCTGGTTTGACGAAAATGCTTATTTCAGCATGTTAAGCACTTCAGAAATCAAAAATCTCAACTTCACCAAATGACTTAATTTTTGATGCTGTTTTGAGAAACATGCTTATTTCATTCATATAGGCACTTCAGAAGACCAATATCTCAAATTCACCAAATGGGTTAGTTTTTGATGTTGTTTTGAATGACATGTTTATTTCATTGAGATAAGCACTTCAGTAGATCAAAATCTCAAATTCACCAAATTACTTGATTTTTGATGCTGGTTAGACTAAAATGCTTATTTCAGCGAGTTAATCCCTTCAGAAGACAAAAATCTGAACTTCTCGATATGACTCAGTTTTTGATGTTGTTTTGACTAACTTGCATATTTCAGCGAGATAAGCACATCAGAAGACTAAAATCTCAACTTCACCAAATGACCTAACTTTTGATGTTAGTTTGACTAAAGTGCTTATTTCCGTGAGATAAGCATTTCAGAAGTTAAAAATCTCAACTTCACCAAATGACTTAATTTTTGTCGCTGTTGTGACTAACATGCTTATATCACTCAGCTAAGCATTTCAGAAGGCCAATATCTCATCTTCACCAAATGACCTGATATTTAATGCTGGTTAACACTAAACTGCTTATTTCAGCGCGTCAAGCACTTCAGAAAACTAAAAATAGAACTTCACCAAATGACTTGAATTTTGATGCTGGTGAGACTAAAATGCATATTTCAGCATGTTCAGCACTTCAGAAAACTAAAATCTGAAGTTCACCAAATGGCTCAATTTTTGATGTTTGTTTGACTAACATGCTTTTTTCAGTGAGATAAGCACTTCAGAAGTCAAAAATCTCATCTTCACCAAATGACTCAACTTTTAATGTTGTTTTGAATAACGTGCTTATTTCAGCGAGATAAGCATATAAGAAGATTAAAGTCTCAACTTCACGAAATGACCTAACTTTTGATATTGGTTTGTTTTACATGCTTATTTGAGTGAGATAAGGACTTCAGAAGTCAAAAATCTCAACTTCAACAAATGACTCAACTGTTAATGTTGTTTTCACTAACGTGCTTATTTGAGAGAGATAAGCACTTCAGAAGTCAAAAATCTCAACTTCACCAAATGACTCAACTTTTGATGTAGTTCTGACTAACGTGCTTTTTGCAATGAGATAAACATATCAGAAGACCAAAATCTCAACTTGATCAAATGACCGAACTTTTAATGCTGGTTAGATTAAAGTGCTTATTTCAGTGAGATTAGCACTTCAGAAGACCAAAATCTCAACTTCACCAAATGACCTAACTTTTGATGTTGGTTTGATGAACATGCTTATTTAAGTGAGATAAGCAAGTGAGAAGTCAAAAATCTCAACTTCACCAAATGACCTAACTTTTAATGCTGGTTTGACGAAAATGCTTATTTCAGCGAATTAAGGACTTCAGAAAGCAAAAATCTCAACTTCACCAAATGACTTAATTTTTGATGCTGTTTTGAGAAACATGCTTATTTCACTCATATAAGCACTTCAGAAGACCAATATTTCAAATTCACCAAATGGGTTAGTTTTTGATGTTGTTTTGAATGACATGCTTATTTCATTGAGATAAGCACTGCAGTAGATCAAAATCTCAAATTCACCAAATTACTTGAATTTTGATGCTGGTTAGACAAAATTGCTTATTTCAGCGAGTTAATCCCTTCAGAAGGCAAAAATCTGAACTTCTCGATATGACTCAGTTTTTGATGTTGTTTTGACTAACTTGCATATTTCAGCGAGGTAAGCACATCAGAAGACTAAAATCTCAACTTCGCCAAATGACCTAACTTTTGATGTTAGTTTGACTAAAGTGCTTATTTCCGTGAGATAAGCATTTCAGAAGTTAAAAATCTCAACTTCACCAAATGACTTAATTTTTGTCGCTGTTGTGACTAACATGCTTATATCACTCAGCTAAGCATTTCAAAAGGCCAATATCTCATCTTCACCAAATGACCTGATATTTGATGCTGGTTAACACTAAACTGCTTATCTCAGCCAGTTAAGCACTCCAGAAGACTAAAATCAGAACTAAACCAAATTGACTCACATGCTTGTTTCAGAGAGATCAGTATATCAGAAGACCCAAATGTCAACTTCACGAGATGATCAACTTTTGATGCTGCTGAGACGAAAATGCTTACTTCAGCGAGTGAAGCACTTCAGAAGACCAATATCACAACTTCACCATATGAGTTAGTTTCTGATGTTAGTTAAAATGACATGCTTATTTCATTGAGATAAGCACTTCAGATGATCAATATTTCAACGTCACCAAATGACTTGATTGTTGATGTTGGTTAGACTAAAATGCGTATTTCAGCGAGTTGAGTACTTCAGAAGACAAAAAACTGAACTTCACCAAATGACTCAGTTTTTAATGCTGATTTGAAAAACATGCTTATTTGAGTGTGACAAGCACATCAGAAGTCAAAAATCTCAATTTCACCAAACAACTCAACTTTTGATGTTGTTTTGACTAACGTGTTTATTTCAGCGAGATAAGCACATCAGAAAACAAAAATCTCAACTTCACCAAATGACCTAACTTTTGAAGGTTTTGTCTAAATAGCTTATTCAGTGAGATAAGCACTTCAGAAGACGAATATCTCAACTTCACCAAATGGGTTAGTATATGATGATTGTTTGAATGACATGCTTATTTCATTGAGATAAGCACTTCAGAAGATCAAAATCTCACCTTCACCGAATTACTTGATTTTTGAAACTGGTTAGACTAAAATGCTTACTTCAGCGAGTTAATCCCTTCAGAAGACAAAAATCTGAACTTCACGATATGACTCAGTTTTTGATGTTGTATTGACTAACTTGCATATTTCAGCGAGATAAGCACATCAGAAGACTAAAATCTCAACTTCACCAAATGACCTAACTTTTGACGTTAGTTTGATTAAAGTGCTTATTTCCGCGAGATAAGCACTTCAGAAATCAAAAGTCTCAACTTCACCAGATCATCGATTTGTTGATGTCGGTTTGACTAAAATGTTCATTTCAGTGAGATAAGCACTTTGGAAGTCAATAATTTGAAGCTCACCAAATGGCATAACTTTTGATGCTGGATTGACTGAAATGCTTATTTAAGTGAAATAAGCACTTTAGAAGTCAAAAATCTGAACCTCACCAATTGACCTAACTTTTGATGCTGATTATAGCAAAATGGTTATTTCAGTGAGAAAAGCACTTCAGAAGTCAAAAATGTCAACCTCACTAAATGACTTAACTTTTGATGCTGGTTTGTCAACAATGCTTATTTCAGTGAATTAAGTACTTCAGAAGTCAAACATCTGAACTTCACCAAATGACCTAACTTTAGATGCTGGATTGACGAAATTGCTTATTTCAGTGAGAAATGCGCATCAGGAGTCCAAAATCTAAAACTTCACCAAATGATCTAACGATGTTGGTTTGAACAAATTGTTATTTCAGTATGATAAGCACTTTAGAAGCCAATAATCTGAAACTCACCAAATGACATAACGTTTGACGCTGGTTTGATTAAAATGCTTATTTTAGTGAGCTAAGCACTTCAAATGTAAAAAATGTCAACTTCACCAAATGACTTAACTGTTAATGGTGGTTTGACTAAAATGCTTACGTCAGTGAGATAAGCACTTCAGAAATCAAAAATCTCAACTATATTAAATGGTGATTTGGTGAAGTTCAGATTTTTGGCTTCTAACGTGCTTATCTCACTGAAATAAGCATTTTAGTCAAACCAGCGTCAAAAGTTATGTTTTTTGGTGAGCCTCAGAGTTTTGACTTCTGAAGTGCTGATGTCACTGAAATAAGCATTTTAGTCAAAACAGCATCAAAAGTTATTTCATTTGGTGAGGTTCAGATTTTTGACTTCTGAAGTGCTTATCCCACTGAAGTAAGGATTTTGGTCAAAGCAGCATCAATAGTTTGATCATTTAGCAAAGTTGAAAGTTTACACATCTGAAGTAAATATTTCCCAGAAATAATCATTTTAGTCAAACCAGCATCAAAAGTTTGTTCATTTGGTGACGTTCAGAATTTAGACTTCTGAAGTGCTTATCTCACTGAAAGAAACATTTTAGTCAAA
Source organism: Rhincodon typus (assembly GCF_021869965.1). NCBI lineage: Eukaryota > Metazoa > Chordata > Chondrichthyes > Orectolobiformes > Rhincodontidae > Rhincodon > Rhincodon typus. The sequence continues at coordinate 144 of NW_025970790.1, read as the reverse complement.
CCAGCATCAAAAGTTAGGTCATTTATAATAGTTGAGATTTTTGACTTCTGAAGTGCTTATCTCACTGAAATAAGCATTTTAGTCAAACCAGCGTCAAAAGTTATGTTTTTTGGTGAGCCTCAGAGTTTTGACTTCTGAAGTGCT
>NW_025970789.1:0-11523 GCF_021869965.1 Rhincodon typus | reverse complement strand
AAACAACTGCACCTCCCAGTCGCGAACCATTTCAACTCCCCCTCCCATTCCTCAGACGACATGTCCATCCTGGGCCTCCTGCAGTGCCACAACGATGCCACCCGAAGGTTGCAGGAACAGCAACTCATATTCCGCTTGGGAACCCTGCAGCCCAATGGTATCAATGTGGATTTCACAAGTTTCAAAATCTCCCCTCCCCCTACCGCATCCCAAAACCAGTCCAGCTCGTCCCTGCCTCCCTAACCTGTTCTTCCTCCCACCTATCCCCTCCTCCCACCTCAAGCCGCACCTCCATCTCCTACCGACCAACCTCATCCCGCCCCCTTGACCTGTCCGTCCTCCCTGGACTGACCTATCCCCTTCCTAACTCCCCACCTACACTCACCTTTACTGGCTCCATCCCCGCCTCTTCGACCTGTTTGTTTCCTCTCCACCTATCCTCTCCTCTATCCATCTTCTATCCACCTCCCACTCTCTCCCTATTTATTTCAGAACCCCCTTCCCCTCCCCCTTTTCTGATGAAGGGTCTAGGCCCGAAACGTCAGCCTCTCTGCTCCTATGATGCTGCTTGGCCTGCTGTGTTCATCCAGCCCTGCACCTTGTTGTCTCGGATTCTCCAGCATCTGCAGTTCCTACTATCTCTGATTCAATGAAAGCATACATCCTGTATGTCTTCTTCACCAAATTGTCTATCTGTAGTGACACCTTCAGGGACCTATGGACTTGTAGACCAAAATCCATTTGTTCCTCCATATTTCCTAGGGACCTATCCAATCATTGTGTATATCCTTCCCTTATTAGACCTCCCAAAATGCATCACCTTGCACTTATCAGGATTAAATTCCATCTACCATTGCCCTTTACCAGAGTGCAGCCTGAGGCTATTCTCCTCACTGTCAACATCATCCCCCATTTCTGTGTTATCTGCAAACTTACTAATTTATACCTTCTACATTCATATCCAAGGTGTTAATGTACATAACAAAGAACAAGGATCCCAGCACTGATCCATGTGGTACCACCCTGGTCACAGGCCTCCAGTTACGAAAAACAACACTCTACCATCACCCTTTGCCTCCTATTTACATACTACATACGTGGAATTACATAGAATCCCTACAGTGTGGAAACAGGCCCTTCGGCCCAAAAAGTCCACCCAGACCCATCCCTTTATAACCCACCTAAGCTACATATCCCTGAACGCTATGGGCAATTTAGCATGGCCAATCCACCTAGCCTGCACATCTTTGGACTGTGGGAGGAAGCCAGAGCATCCAGAGGAAACCCACGCAGACACAGGGAGAGTGTGCAAACTCCACACAGACAGTCGCCCGAGGGTGGAATTGAACCCGGGTCCCTGCTGCTGTGAGGCAGCAGTGCTAACCACTGAATCACCATGCCACTCTTTTTCTTACTTCCTTTGTAAGCCACTTTTGGATCCAGTTTGCAAACATGCCTTGGATCCAATGGGCTCTTACCTTTTGGACCAACCTTCCATGTGGGACCTTGTCACAGGCCTTACTGAATTCCACGTAAATCCCATCAACAGAAATTCCCTCATCACTATATTTAGTCACCTTTTCAAAAATAACTCAATTAAATTAGTCAGACAGGATCTGCCTCTACCAAATCTGTACAGACTATCCCTGATCAATCCCTGCCTTTCCAAGTCTTGTCCTTCAGAATTTTTTTCCAAGAATTTCACCACCACTGATGTCAGACTCACTGGTCTGTAATTCACTGGCCTATCCTGCTGCCTGTTTTGAACAAAGGAACCACATTAGCTATCCTCCAGTCATCTGGCACTTCGTGACTAGCAAAGTATTAAATATCTCTAGCAGGGCCCCAGCAATCTCTTTTCTTGCCTCCCATAGCAGCCTGGGATACATCTCATCAGGCCCTGGGGATTTATACACCTGTGTGCCCTTAAGAATTCTAATATCTTTTCATTATTAATGTTAACGTGCTCTAGGATTTCATTAACTCAACTCATGTCCCAAGCTACTCTGTGAATACAGGTGAGAAGTAGTCATTTAAGATGTCACCCACATCCACTGGCTCCACACACAGATTGTCTCTTTGGTCTTTTATTAGGTCCCACTCTTTCCCTGGTAATCCACTTATTCTTAATATACTTATAAAAAACTTTAGGGTCTTCCTGGATCCCATCTTCCAAAGATATTTTGTAGCCCCTCCTTTCCCTCCTTATTTCCTTTTAAGCAACTCCTTACTGTTATGGACCAGACCAAACCCCCTTCAAATATATCAAGAAGGTAGCCTAGACCCTACCTTTTATCTTATTTAAAGGCAAATGTAAGGCACTGTGTTCCACATCTGATTCAATTGGTCAAACTACTAGGCTTTAAGCAAAACATACTTTATTCTTATACTGCAGTTAAAGTACAAACCAAAAAAAGTAAAACTGGCATAACCTTAACTCTATGAAAAGACTTTTAACAAAATAATATATTATTTAATTACTACTCAGCAACTGTTCCAATATACCAGCACCCCTTAAACACACCCATGGCATGGCAATTTAGAAAAACAGTTTCAATCTCATGTGTTGTTTCTCACTCTAGCAGCTGAGAACTGAAAACCTTTTGCTGTAGCAGAGACAGAGAGAGCAGTATCTAGCAGCTTCAACTGTAAAAACTCCAATTTCAACAACTGAAAGTGAAAACAAAAGCCTTGGGTCTGTGTGACTCCACCTACTCTTGCTTCTTTTGTCAAAAACCCAAAACTATTTACTCACTTTCCATAGAGTAGATTCCTTGGCACTAAGTTGTCAACACCCCTCTTCAAAAGAGATGGGGCAGAACAAATCCCTCTTAAAGGCACATCATGTCACAACATACTCTATACTTTTGAAGGGGCTCCTCTGTTTTAATGCGCTGTACCTGATATATGCTTGCTTCTTTTTCTTTCTTAAACTCTAGATGTCCCTGGATTTGCTGCCCTTGCCGTACACTCTTAGAGGAACATGCTGGGCCTGAATTCTCACTATTCTACTTTTAAAAGACTCCTATTTTCCAAACGTAGACTTCCCAGTTTATGTTTGACAAATTCTGCTTAATGATGTTGAAATCAGCCTTCCCCTAGTTTGGACACTTCTGCACTGTCCATAATGGACTTTGAAACTCAGAGTTACGGTCACTATCCCAAAATGCTCACCCACCAAAACTTCAGGCACTTGACTGGCTTCATTTCTGAGGATTAAGTCTAGCACTGCCCTATCTTTAGTAGAGCTATCTACATACTGGCACAAAAAGCTCTCCAGGATGCACTTCAAAAATTTCACCCTGACTAATCCTTTCACACTAAGGCGATCGCAGATAATGTTAGTGAAGTTAAAGTCCCCAATCAATATAACGTTGTTTCTCTCACACTCTTCTATGATTTGCTGACTGACTCTCCAGTATATATTACTCACCTTTGTAGATCAAATATGTCTTAGTAACATTCTTACGTATTCTACCATCCAGCTGCCTCTCAGTTTCCAGTGTCATGGGAGCTACCTTCTACTTCACTAAGGTTCTCAACAATAAGCGAAGTTCTCAATATGCGTCCACTGATGAAATCTCACTATACTATCAACATCAAGCCTAAAGTAGGAAATGTAATTATTGTTGTGATTTATAATTTATATTCAAAACATACACCCTATATTGATGGGTGTCATGTAGGTTTGCTCATTAAGTTTAACGTTTATATAAACGTATGTAGTTCCTCTGTAAAGCTGAAACATTAAAGTAAAAATCAATTATGAATAGTGGAATCTCTATTATTTACACAATGAGAGGTCTCCCTCAATCCACTAGACAACGGAAGCTGGTACATAGCCGAGGTTCAATAAACCACATCTAACATTGAGACTTTTGTTTCTATTTGGTTTATTGAAATTTGGGAACTTGGTTAAATAGTTTGCAAGACTAACAATATCATACTGAAAATTTGCTGGCAGCCAAACTCTTAAGCCTAAATGAATGCTTGAACCTGATAACTTCTTGACCTGGAGCGAAACATCAAAGCTCCATCCCAGTGGTATTAAATTCGAGAAATTACTGCATATCCAAACAACTACAAAATTTATATAGCAAGAACCCAGATCCATTCGCAGAAAATGTGGTCTAAAAATTAGTTGGGCTCTATGTTTGATGTGGAGGCTTTGGAGAGGGTACAGAAACAGTTTTACCAGGATGTTGCTTGGTTTGGTGCGTATTACTTATAAGGAGATTGGACAAACTTGGTTTGTTTACAGTTGAGTACTGAAAGGTAAAGAGTGACCTGATAGAAGTTTACTGAATTATGAGAGGCATGGATAGAATGGATAGTCAGAGTCTTTTTCCCAATTACTAGGGAACATAGGTTTAAGGTAAAAGGAGGAAAATTTAAAGGAGATGTGAGAGGCAAGTTTTTTTTTACAAAGGGTTTGGTAAATGTCTGGTATGCATTGTCAGACGAGGTGGTCGAGGTGGATACAATAGCAACATTTAAGAGGCATTTTGAAAGCTGTACGAATAGGCAGGGAATATAGGAACCATGAAAAGGCTGAAGGTTTTTAGTTTAGAAAGGCATCATGTGTCGGTGCAGTCTTGGTGGGCCGAAAAGCGTGTTCCTGTGCTCTCCTGATCTGTAAGTCAGCTACAATTAAGATTCAACACTGAGGAAGACACAATCAACTGTAAGATGTGACGGGCAATTGGTAGTTTCTTGAAAACACCACATTCATGAGAATGGTTTGAAACGCAATGCCACCCAGACTACTTGCAAACTATTGGAATGCAACACTAATTGAAGTATGGTTTCCATCTTCCATTTTATTCAATGCCATTTGGTTACAGTTATTTGTAAGGAGCTTTTGCTGTATTGCCCTCTAATAGAATTGAGTTATTGACTACAATCTGAGAAAGGCAAAGCACATTTTGTTTTGTCATATTCCCCCACAAGGGCATGGGATCCATATGAGCAGAAGAGAATGTGATTCATGTGATGAAGAATGTGACCCAAGGTGCTGCCTGTCTGGGAACTGCCACAGGATTTACACAGCACTGCTTCGGAATGCAAATATTTTTCTAAAACTTATCAACATTTTTGATCAAGTTAATTTAATGAGAGAGGCTTTATTTGCGGAGATGATTCCTTTGTTTACAAGTTCTCAAATACCACGCCTTCAAACGCAAAAGATATTGCATACATAGGGCTGATCTAAAACCTCAATGTCATCCATAAACTGAAAGCCAACATAAGAACCACAAAAAAAAATTAAGTTTATTGAACAGGTATGTTTCAACAGATGCTACCCGTAGGGGTGGTTTAGGAATTTATAGTCTATATTTCTAAAGGTAATTAGTACAATGCAAATAAAAATCAGAAAACCTCAGATACACTGCGAGCAATTTCCACCTACTTTTTCTGAATATTGAAGACTTTAGTCAGTCTTGACAAATTTACTATTCATTTGGGAATATGTGGGGTCATTTCTACAACATATACAAAGCTATACAAAAGCCTGGTTTGGCCACATCTGGAGTATTGTATCCAGTTCTGGTCACCTCATTACAGGAAAGATGTGGCAGCATTAGAAAAGGTGCGGAGGAGATTTGTTGCCTGGAATGGACGGAAGGTCTTATGAGGAAAGGTTGAGAGAGCTAGGGCTTTTCTCTTTAGAACGACGAAGGATGAGAGGTGACTTGATAGAGGTGTACAAAACGATCAGAGGTATAGATAGAGTAGACAGCCAGAGACTTTTTCCTAGGGTGGAGGTAGCTTTTACGAGGGGACATAGTTTTAAAGTGAAAGGAGGTAGATATCAGGGAGACCTCAGAGGTAGGTTCTTTACTCAGAGACGGGTAGGGGCGTGGAATGCATTGCCGGAGAGGGTAGTGGAGTCGGCCTCATTAGGGGCATTTAAGTGGCTATTAGATAGGCATATGGATGGTAGTATAAGGTAGCGGTGGAGGTTAGATAGACCTTAGGTTTAGCGTAAAAGTTCGGCACAACATAGTGGGCAGAAGGGCCTGTACTGTGCTGTAGTGTTCTATGTTCTATACAACAAAACGGCAATTTCTCTTTCAATATTTTTGTGTCTGATGATTCTGGATGAAGATACACTGTCATGTTATGTTGACAAAGTATCAATGTAAACATTCATCGACAGATACTTAGAGCCAGATTAGAGTCTAACTGAAGCACAAGAATGTCATGCCTGCAACAGCCTGCGAGACAACTTCACACCAAGGTCAATTCTTACTGAGTGCCAGAAAATGTCACTCTCATGTGAAATTACCTTTTAAAAGCATCCAGGTTGTCTACTGGACTGGGATAACAAGGTGCAGGGCTGGATGAACACAGCAGGCCAAGCAGCATCAGAGGAGCAGGAAGGCTGACGTTTCGGGCCTAGACCCTTCTTCAGAAAATGGACTCCTCTGGTAGTAAAATGTGGAAATTCTTTCTCACAGTTTAACAATAAAGCTTAGCCATGCAGTGAGCTAAGCTTTGCATATGCGTTAAAGAATGGAAAGTTACTGAGCTCATTTATTAATTAAACAAGGATCATAGGCCACAGACCACAGCCTGAGAAGTGTGGGTCAATAACCTGGTAAAGGATAGGCAGAATATTAACAATGCTAGAAATCAGCAACAAACAGAACGGGCTGGAAATACTCAAGAGGTCTAGCAGAGCAAAGGGAAAGAGAAACAGGATGAACATTTATTCTTCGTAGGATCCACAACCTGAACTCACAATTCTACTCAACTTTATTGGACAATAAAAACTGTAAGTACAGTAAACTTACTGGTGCCTGCCACCCAAAACGGGCTTCCTCCACCCCCCGAATCCCCAAACCTACCCAGCACCGTCCCCACAATGTGCCTGCTGCCATTGGCCATGTGGCCTCGTCAGAGCACCCACTGATGATGTCACATCCTCCGCCGCCAGGTACACCACTTCCGGGACAGCGAACGCCATCGACACCGCTGCTGATGCCACCACCTCCATTTCCGAGGCCAACACCACAGACACTGAGGACGCACCTGCCGACACCGCTGCTGCCGCCTCCTACCCCGCTCTGCCCACCGCAACTCCGCCCACAACCTTCACAGCCAGCAGCTCCAGAGGAGACAGTAGCACACAGCCCTGCCGGGTCTTCACCATCCCCCCAGACCTCCCCCCTTACTGAGGATGAACAGTCAGTCCGCAGTAAAGGGCTCACCTTTGTCCCCCTCCACCCACACATCAACGAATACCGCTCACGCTTGGACGTTGAACAGTTTTTCCGCCGCCTCCACCTCCACACTTACTTCTTTAACTGTGAGCCTAACCCTCCCCCTACTGACCCCTCTCCCACCTCCAACACACCCCCTCCTCCTGGACACCACCCCAAGGCTTCCTACCCTCCCTCGACCTCTTCATCTCCAACTGCCGTCGTGACATCAATCGCCTCAACTTCTCCACCCCTCTCACCCACTCCAACCTCTCCCCCACGGAACGTGCAGCCCTCTGCTCCCTCTGCTCCAACCCCAACCTCACCATAAAACCCGCGGACAAGGGAGGTGCAGTTGTACTATGGCGCACTGACCTCTACATCGCCGAGGCCAGGTGCCAACTCTTCGACACCTCCTCCTACCGCCCCCTTGATCATGACCCCACCTCTGAGCACCAAACCATCATCTCCCAAACCATCCACAACCTCATCACCTCAGGTGACCTCCCACTCACAGCCTCCAACCTCATTGTTCCCCAACCCCGCACCGCCCACTTCTATCTCCTTCCCAAAATCCACAAACCTGACTGCCATGGTCAACCCATTGTCTTCACCTGCTCCTGCCCCACCGAACACATCTCCACCTATCTCGACTCCATTTTCTCCCCCTTGGTCCAGGAACTCCTTACCTATGTCCATGACACGACCCATGCCCTCCACCTCCTCCAAAACTTCCAATTCCCCGGTCCCCAACACCTCATCTTTACAATGGATGTCCAGTCCCTATACACCTGCATTCCCCATGCAGATGGCCGAAAGGCCCTCCATTTCTTCCTGTCCCGCAGGCCCGACCAGTCCCCCTCCACTGACACCCTCATCCGCTTAGCCGAACTCGTCCTCACCCTCAACAACTTCTCTTTCAAATCCTCCCACTTCCTACAGACAAAGGGGGTGGCCATGGGTACCCGCATGGACCCAAGCTATGCCTGCCTCTTTGTAGGTTACGTGGAACAATCCCTCTTCCATACCTACACTGGCCCTAAACCCCACCTCTTCCTCCGTTACATTGATGACCGTATTGGCGCCGCCTCGTGCTCCCACAAGGAGCTCGAACAGTTCATCCACTTCACCAACACCTTCCACCCCAACCTTAAGTTCACCTGGACCATCTCTGATACCTCTCTCTCCTTCCTGGACCTCTCTGTTTCCATCTCTGGCAACCACCTGGAAACCGATATCCATTTCAAGCCCAGTGACTCCCACAGCTACCTAGAATACACCTCCACCCACCCACCTTCCTGCAAAAACCCCATCCCCTATTCCCAATTCCTTCACCTCCGCCGCATCTGCTCCCAGGATGAAGCATTCCACTCCCGGACATCTCAGATGTCCTCATTTTTCAAGGACAGCAACCTCCCCCCCTCGTGTTTCCTGCATTTTCCGCAACTCATCCCTCACACTCCCTCCCCGCAATAACAACCAAAACAGAATCCCCCTCGTCCTCACGTACCACCCCACCAACCTCCGGATCCAACGCATCATCCTCCGACACTTCCACCATCTGCAATCCGACCCCACCACCAAAGACATTGTTCCCTCCCCACCCTTATCTGCTTTCCGGAGGGACCACTCTCTCCGGGACTCCCTTGCCCGCTCCACACTCCCCTCCAGCCCCACCACACCTGGCACTTTTCCTTGCAACCGCAGGAAGTGCTACACCTGCCCCTACACCTCCCTCCTCACCCCCATCCCAGGCCTCAAGATGACTTTCCACATCAAGCAGATGTTCACCTGCACATCTGCCAATGTGGTATACTGTATCCGTTGTTCCCGTTGTGGCCTCCTCTACATCGGGGAAACCAAGCGGAGGCTTGGGGACCGCTTTGCGGAACACCTATGCTCGGTTCGCACTAAACAACTGCACCTCCCAGTCGCGAACCATTTCAACTCTCCCTCCCATTTCTCAGACGACACGTCCATCCTGGGCCTCCTGCAGTACCACAACGATGCCACCCAAAGGTTGCAGGAACAGGACCTCATATTCCGCTTGGGAACCCTGCAGCCCAATGGTATCAATGTGGACTTCACCTGCTTCAAAATCTCCCCTCCCCCTACCACATCCCAAAACCAGCCCAGCTCGTCCGCGCCTCCCTAACCTGTCCTTCCTCCCACCTAACCCCTCCTCCCACCTCAAGCCCCACCCCCATCTCCTACCTACTCGCCTCATCCTGCCCCCTTGATCTGTCCGTCCTCCCTGGACTGACCTATCCCCTCCTTAACTCCCCACCTACACTCACCTTTACAGGCTCCATCCCTGCCTCTTTGACCTGTCTGTCTCCTCTCCACCTATCTTCTCCTCTATCCATCCTCTATCCGCCTCCCCCTCTCTCCCTATTTATTTCAGAACCCCCTTCCCCTCCCCCATTTCTGAAGAAGGGCCTAGGCCCGAAACGTCAGCCTTCCTGCTCCTATGATGCTGCTTGGCCTGCTGTGTTCATCCAGCTCTACACCTTGTTATTTCAGATTGGCAGCCTGTTTTCAAACTGGATGCCATGTCAAGCAGTTTAGAAGAAAATGCCGAGCTCGGGAAAGAAGGGGTGTAAAGGTTGAAAGGAAAAAGCTACAAAAGCACACACTGAATGACAAAAATGACAATGCAGGGCAACTTGGGGCAAGTACAAAAACAAAAGATCGGAGAACTCTGAATAACAAAGAACCATTACCAGCAATTACTGTATAATGACATGGAAACCGCGGCTATGGTCAAACACAGCAAGACCTGGGAACAATCAAGTTTCGGTTAATAAGTGACAGGTGACATTTACAAAACAAAATTGCCTAGCAATGGTCATCCTCATTAAGGCAGAATCTAACCACCTCAGCTTGACTTTGGATGGTAGATCCATTGCTGAATCCCCTCCCAACAACTTCCAGAATGCGATTAACACCAGTTCAGAGGGTGATTCACCACTTGACTTCCCCAAGCCGTGCCAACATAAGATGATTCCTTGAAAGTTGTGACTGACCGTGAGACAATGAGAAATAGGGTTAGGAGTAAGCTGTTTGATCCATCAGGCCTTCTCTGGCATCCAGCAGGATCATGGCTGATCTGACATTTCTCACATCCACTTTGCTGCATTTTCCCCATGCCCCTTGATTCCCCTACTGATCAAGAATCTACGTTTACCTTGGCCCTAAATAAACACAAGGATTGGTATATTGTAAAGTGAGGACGAGGGGACTCTTTCATAGTTCTGGTCATGAGGAGAAGGGTTAATTTTCAAAGGTCAGACAGGCATGATGGAGAGCATGAGGGTAACATTGGCAGAGAGAAAATGGAAGACATATCGGAAGCATTGGAAGACAAGGTGACCGCCAGATCAGATGCGATGGACAAATTGGGAGTAGGGCAAATATAAGCCAGGTAGATGTAGAGGTTGGTGGTCTTACATTAGATATTGGGGAACAATCCATTCCCAAAAATGGAGATGGAGAAGGCAAAGAAACAAAAATTCATGGGGCATGTGAAGGTGAGGAGCACTGGAAATTGGAAGCAAAGAAAATTTCTTGAGGTGATGGTGAATGCACTTATTCCAAGTTAAGATGCAACCCATAGTTATCAATCACTCTTATTGTAGGTAAAGGTGATCCACTCTTATTCACATTTTCATGAAAAATATCAACGTTGATTTGATTGAAGTAAATTCTCCAATGTTGCAGATACACTCCAGCCAGCACTATTGTCCCCCGTGAGAGGAACACACTCTGAAGCCACAGGATATTTAAACACATTTGCTGTGAAGGGGAGTTGTTGGATTCTATCATGAGGAACTACAGCCAATGATTGTAGGTGTTAGGAAGGAGAACGGAGAACGAACAGATGGCTTAAATTTGAAATACTGCTCAAGAAAAAAACAAACTATAGAGAAATAAATATTTACACCTCAGTAGCTGAATTTGTAGAGTAAAAATCTTAAAAACAAAACCATAAACTGACGAATTTGATAACATCTCAGCAGGATTAATTGCACTACAGTTGCCACTCTTCTCTTCGCTAGGGCTGGTACAAATATTTTATGGTAACATTTACAATTCAGGTAATTTTTAAATCCAGTTTTTTTTATATAAACAACTATACTGTGGTGTACTTTTGCACTATAATGGAAGAGATGGAATATTATTCTGAGGTTTCTGCCTACTGGCCTATCCCAGCTCTGTAATCCTATGCCATGAAGTAGAATTCCAGCCTCTGAGTAACATGAGTTAACAAGGTGTAGAGCTGGATGAACACAGCAGGCCAAGCAGCATCAGAGGATGC
>NW_025970788.1:0-11523 GCF_021869965.1 Rhincodon typus | reverse complement strand
TCTAGGCAGAATTTCCCTGAACACACACAGGTGGTGCCGATTTGCCTGGACTTATCCCTTACTGTTCCAGTAAGGCAACATTATATAAACAACTCATAATGTGTTCCAGTAACATGGTTTTAAAACTGCAAACATAAGAACACAGGAAATAGGAGCAGGAGTGGGCCATCAGGCTCATTGAGCAATCTCCCCCATTCAATAAGATCATGGCTGATCTTTTCATGGACTCAGCTCCACTTACTTGTCTACTCACCAGAACCCTTAATTCCTTTACTGTTCAAAAATCTATCTCTGACTTAAAAACATTCAATGAGGAAGCCTCAACTGCTTCACTGGGCAGGGAATTCCACAGATTCACAACCCTTTGGGTGAAGAAGTTCCTCCTCAGCTCAGTCATAAATCTGCTCCCCACTGTTTTGAGGCATTACCCCCTAGTTCTAGTTTCACCCACCAGTGGAAACAATCTCCCTGCTTCTATCCTATCGAGATATACCCTTCATAGTTTTATATGTTTCTATAAGATTGCCCCTCAATCTTCTAAATTCCAATGAGTATAGTCCCAGTCTACCTAATCTCTCCTCATAAGCCAACGCCCTCAACTCTAGAATCAACTAGTGAACCTCCTCTGCACCCCGTCCAGTGCCAGTACATTGTTTCTCAAGTAAGGAGACCAAAGCTGTACACAGTACTCCAGGTATGGCCTCACCAACACCCTATACAGCTGCACTGTAACTTCTCTGTGTTTAAACTCAAACCCTCTAGCAATGAAGGACAATATTCCGTTTGCCTTCTTAATTACCTGCTACACCTGCAAACCAAGTTTTTGTGATTCACGCACAAGGAACCCAGGTTCCTCTGCACAGCAGCATGCTGCAATTTTTCACCATTTTAAATAATATTCCATTTTGCTGTTATTCCTATCAAAATGGATGGCCTCACATTTACCAACAATGTACTCCATCTGCCAGACCTTTGCCCACTCACTTAACCTACCCATATCCCTCTGCAGACTTTCAGTGTCCTCTGAACACACTACTCATCTTAGTATCATCTGTGAACTTTGACACACTACACTTGGTGCACAACTCTAAATCATTGATGTAAATTGTAAACAATTGCAGTCCCAACACTGATCCCTGAGGCACACCACGAGCCACTGATCACCAATTTGTCCCCACTCTTTGCTTCCTGTTAGTTAACCAATCTTCTATACATGCTAATAAACATCTTAAACAGTTTCCTTGGTTTAAAACAATATGTTTTCCCATTTTTAATCTACAATCCAAAAGAAAAAGTGGTCTTTACACTCTTTGAAAGAGTTAAGCCAGTCAGTCCCCTTCCTCTTTTCTCACACCTCTTAGTCCTGCAAAACATTCCTCTTTCAATTATTTACTCAATGGTAATGGTTATATTGCAGGTTTGAACATTTTATATGTTATCATATTTTCTCTCAATTTGACAAGTGTGTGTGTGTGAGTGAGAGAGAGAGTGAGAGAGAGAGAGACATGTCCAGACTCAGTGACTGCAGCTTGTCCGATTCATTATTTGTGGAGTTGTGTAATGACCAAGGGAGAACGTGCCAGAAATGTGGTTACGCAAACAAAACTGTTGCAGGGTTGAGGCTTGGTGAGTGACATCCCAAGCAGAACAACAAAGCCCTCACTTTTCTGACAATGTCACTGTCCTACCATGCCATCATCCAGACTGCCTAAGGACAACACAATGGCGAGTCTTTCACTGCACTTCGTGCTTCTGAGTCTCCAGCTCTGGTGTGTAGGATTTACCCTGAAGCAGGTAAACGTGATGTTACATTGACAAAATACAATCTCCACCTATTAATCTTGTTCGACCGAGTTGAGATTACCGACCATGGTGGAGTTGGGGGTGCTGCTGGCGGAGAGGGATCAGATTAATTTTTGTTTATTGAACAGTCTCTGTGTTTTAGTTGAAGATTGTGATGTTTAATGCGAATCCTGTATTTGTCTCAAGTTTAACTACGCTCATCCATTCTCCCTTAGAATGTTCCAGAATTTGTTGACGATGAGTCTTATTTGGGTGATCCCTCAAGGATTGGAGGTATGATTGTCCTCACTCACTCTTTCTTCATCCCCTTAGTGGACCCCTTTGTGTTTACACATGTTAAACCAGTTAATATTACACTAAAGTAGGATTGCTTCATTGCTGTAAATGAGGAGCTTTGCTCATTTATTAAAGGGACAGGCCTGCAGGAAAAGCAAAAATGTTGAGGCAGTGGAGGGTACAAAGCCTGAGCCTTCTTCCTGCAGGAGTCTAGACAGTGAATGTTTGACTGCAAAGGCAGCGCTGGTGATTGAATACCCTCAGCTGTGGTGAGGCGGGAGATGGCTGGGCAGGATGGGTGGCTGAGTGATTACTTTTCCGTGCTGCCTCATCTGGACTCTGATACCAACAGTGACCTCTGGATGTGATCAATTTTCCATAGACCTGCGATGCTGAGGATGTCAGGAGGAGGCCAAGATGATCATCCACTTGGCACTTAAGGCTGAAGATTGTTGCAAATACTGCAGCCTTGTCTTTGGCACTGATGTGCTGGGCTCCCTTATCGTTGAGGGTGGGATCTTTGTGGACGCTCCTCGTCCTGTTGTATCTTTAATTAATCATCGTTCATGACTGGATGACTGGAATGCAAGAGCTTAGATCTGCTTCATTGGGTTGTGGGATCGCTTACCACTTACTGCTGCTGTTCAACATGCAAGTAGTCTTTTGTTGTAGCTTCACCAGGTTGACACCTCATTTTTAGGTATGCCTGATGCTGCTCCTGGCATACCCTCCTGCACTCTCCTTTGAATCAGAGCTGATCGCCTGGCTTGATGGTAATGGTAGAGTGGAGGATAGACTGGGCCATCAAACATTTGGCAATTTACCCCTAATGGTTCTTTTTATTCATTCATGGGATGAGGGCGTCACTGGCTAGGCAGCATTTATTGCCCATCCCTAATTGCCCAATAGGCCGTTTAGAGTCAACCACATTGCTGTGGGTCTGGAGTCACATATAGGCCAGACCAGGTAAGGATGGCAGTTTCCTTCCCTAATGGACATTAGTGAACCAGATGGGTTTTTCTGACAATTGACAATGGATTCATAGTCATCATTAGATTCTTAATTCCAGATATTTTATTGAATTCAAATTCCACCATCTGCCATGGCGGGATTCGAACCTGGGTCCCAGAACATTATCTGGGTCTTTGGATTAACAGTCCAGCGATAATACCACTAGGCCATTGCCTCCCCTGATTTGACCGGCTTCAGCATTCTGTATCAACTGCTGTGATATTCTGCATTAATGATTAATTAGAATATCACGTGTACCCTGGTTTGACATCACAGTATGATCATACCAGGGATAAAGAACGTCACTTACCATAAGACCATAAGATATAGGAGCACAATTAGGCCATTTGGGCTTTTGAGTTACTCCATAAATGACAGAGACAGCCTGGAGAAACTGAGGCTCATTACAGAAGGAGAGCCAAAAAGTCAAGATGTTCACCATTATGAAATATTTTGAACGAGTAAATGGGGACAAGTGAATTTCATTACTCATTGAGTTGGTAAGTAAAGAACACTAATTTATTATCACCAAAATAATGAAGGGAGTGATCAGGAGAATGGTCTTTCACGCACAACATTGCTTGGGTAGAGAGAGATCCACAAGAGACAGTGAGGGCAAGGAAAGCCCACATCTTTTAAGTAGTGAATCCTGAAATATATGAAAAAAATAATAAAATGGAATGGGGCGAATACTAGATAATGGGACAATGAAGTTGGATCTTCTAGAAAGTCAGTAATGGCACAATGAGAATGAATGGGAAAGAGTCAGTCCATTGGGATGGTATACAGTGGGAGTGAATGGGAAGGGGTTTAGCATTGGGATGGTATACAGTAGGAGTGAATGGGAAGGGGTTTGGCATTGGGATGGTATACAGTGGGAGTGAATGGGAAGGGGTTTGGCATTGGGATGGTATACAGTGGAAGTGAATGGGAAGGGGTTTGGCATTGTGATGGTATACAGTGGGAGTGAATGGGAAGGGGTTTGGCATTGGGATTGTGGACAGTGGGAGTGAATATAAAGGGGTTTGGCACTGGAATTGTGTACAGTGGGAGTGAATGGGAAGGGGTTTGGCACTGGAATTGTGTACAGTGGGAGTGAATGGAAAGGGGTTTGGCATTGGTATTGTGGACAGTGGAAGTGAATGGGAAGGGGTTTGGCATTTAGGTGGTATACAGTGGGAATGAATGGGAAGGGGTTTGGCATTGGGATTGTGGACAATGGGAGTGAATGGGAAGGGATTTGGCATTTAGGTGGTATACAGTGGGAATGAATGGGAAGGAGTTTGGCATTGGGATTGTGGACAATGAGAGTTTATATGAAGGGGTTTGAAAATCAGTATCTTGATGCAGTGTGTGTATTTCTGGGTTTATAGATAGGTTAGGATCTGGCTGATGGTAATACTGGACAAGTCCAACCCCAAAGTCAAACCTGCCTTGATAGATGATATGTTTTATTTTACAGAACTGTTCACTGTGGTGGTCAGTTACTGAACATAGTCACAAGATACTGCTAATGTGTTAGAACAGAAAAGTTTATTATGCAAGAACGGGAAATAATACAAACAATTTTACACTAAACAAGAACTGGTTGAAATGGTCCTATTGCAAATGTCAGAAATAAAAATTCAATCCTTTCACCCTCGACAATAACCTTGCTGATACTCTACTTAAACCTGAGTTAAGGGTCACCCTGGGTTAACTCTGAATTTCCCGGTTCATTTGTCATGACTGTAATCAGTTTATTTTCTGCTTATTTCTGCATTCACTCAATACTATTTCTCTTGTTAATGTCTCTTCCTGAGACCCTTGAACAAACTGGTAACACAGTTGTAAAAAAAACTTATTTTTTTGGACTGTGGACTGAAAAACAGGAAAGGAATTATGGAACACGATGTTATAGTTTAAAAATGATTTTGTGGAACTCATTTTGAGTTGTATCTACAACGTTGCCTTACTCAAGCAGTGGGGAGGATGCTAGACACCTTGGCTCTATATGAGTGAATGAATGTGTGTGTGAGCATGTGTGAGAGAGAGAGTGAGAGAGAATGAATGAGTGAGTGACTATATGTTTGTGCATGTATGTGTGAAAAAGAGTGAGTGAGTGTCAGTAAGTGAGTGAGTGTGTCTGTGAGTGTATGTGTATTCAGGGCAGTTTTACCCAGAGACTGTCCTTTGATTGGTTTTTCAGTTGTGTGGATTCAAGAGAGTTCAGCATAGTAACAACCATTTGAATGGTTCCTAGGCAAGTGGCTCCAGTCTTATATGTGGGTAATAGAGGGAGGAACATCCAGCCTGTGTTGGATAAAGCAACCCAATCACTCTCTCTCCTTCCTATGTGGAAAAGTAACAGAAAATCTCTGAGGAGCTGTTCTCACTCATCATTTCCCTGTAAACTGGTCTCTCTGCAAATACCCTTGCTGAAAGGAAAAGGGGAGGAAACATCATCAGAGACACTGATAGGGACAAGTATTCTCAAATGGTGAATGACATGCAGAATTGATATATCCACAGCTTCACATCATTAGCAAAGAATTGGAAGAAGTTAAAAAAAAGCTGAAAGAAAACGGGTCATCAACTTCTGTGATGCGGATAATCCGTGCTTCACTGACTTTCTTCTTCCTTTCCCACTTGCAGTCCTTGTATCTGTGCGTTTGTTTGTGTGTGTGGGAATTTTAAAAAGGGGTAGAGTTTCAATTGCGTAGTTATAAGTTAACAATTTATGTTTCTTTCTTGCCATGAGCTAAAAACGGTTGGTTAAAATAAATATTTCTTTTCTTGTGAATGAGAAACCTAGTATGGCAAATTGGCAGCTAAGTATATTGTACAATCCAGTGGTTTGATGAAATTTTGAAATCTGAGATGATTGTGGGAATAGGTTGGTTTGACTTCCAGTGCAGTACTCCAGTGAGACATGATATAGCTCACTGATTTCTTGACATACGTTTCTTAAACTCCTCTTCCAAGTGTTCTGTTTCTGGAGATTTTCTCTTACTGAAATTAAACCACACAGGACTTTTTTTTTGCCTGGACTGTTTCAGAGACTCTTACGCTGCATTGTTGCTGCTATAAACCTTTCCTGCGCTGATAGAAACTTGCACATTCCTTAACCTTCTGGATGATTCTGTCCTTTTCAAAATGACGTGGTTCTATCTTTCTTTCCTTGTCTCATAGAACATCTTATTGCCATGCAACAGCCCAATTTTTTTTCTTTACTATCTGTGTTTCTAAACAGTGATCTATTCACCTCAAGGGTTTGAAAAGTCTTATTTATTAAAATGAAGGTAACAAATTTCCAGGCAACCCACTATCACTCACAGAAGTCAAAAACGAAATTCAAATTATGTCTGCCCCTTCTTAACACACAACATATATAGAATTACAAACCAAAAAAGCCGTACATGATTCCATCCATCTAGAACCCAAGTTTCTAAATATCAATAGATCATGAACCTTGATTATGGTAGTTTGTGGAATGTTTGATCTGACATGTAGTGAGAGCTGCTGCACTGTACAATCACATACCACTGTTTGATTTGACATTTTGATTTACAGAGTCAGCTCCAGCAGTTATCTGGTGTCAGTGCCAGGGTCTGATCCAGAAACAATCCTGTGAGGAAGAGCTGTGTACTGTGAAGACCTTGGGGGAGACATACCAGCTGCGATTCTCTATCGAGAATAGACTTGCTTCTGACTTTTCTCTGGTCCATCATGTCTTCAACTCCTCTTACAGCACTATCAAACAATTACCAGACAATTGTGTTCAAAATGGGGAATTAGTGTGGCCCCCAGGTGTTCGGGCACTGACTACCTACTGCAATAATCACCTGGTGAGCACATCTGTTGGTTGCAGGATAAAACTGTTGTGTTTTTGTTTGTGTGTCCAAGCATTATTAATATGCAAATGGCTAATCCCCAGCTGGTTTTCCACTGCTGGGTGTACTGCAAAAGCCTAAGACATAGGAGCAGAAGAAGGCCATTCAGCCCATCATGTCTACTCCACCATTCAAAGAAATCATGGTTGCTCTGATATTCCTCAATTCTACTGCCTTTTCCCCATTCATCCCCTGACTAATTAAAAATATTAGCCTTGAATATGCACAATGATCTAGGCTTGACAACCCTTTGCGAGAAAGATTTTCACAGATATATTACTCTCTATCAGAAGAAAATCCCCCTCGTCTCTGTCCTAAAAGGGTGACCCTTACTCTGAGATTATGCCTCTTGCCCTAGACTCTTCCCGCATCTACACTGTCAACCTCCATATGAATTTTCTATGTTTCAAAAAAGTTGCCCCTCATTCTTCTAAACTCCAATGGTTACAGGCCCAAGCTACACATCCTATCCTCATAAGAAAATGCCTCCCTATCCTGGATCAGCCTAATGAACATTTTGTGAACTGTGTCCGATGTCAATATATTTTTCCTTTGATAAAGGCCCTAAAACTTTTACGGTATTCCACTGTGATCTAACTAGTGTCTTGTATAGTTTTGACAAAACCTCTCTACTTTTATAGTCTATTCCCTTTGAAATAAATTCCAGCATTCTATTTGCCTTCCCTATTACCAACTGAACTCGGTTGTTAGCACTTTGTGATTTCTGCGCTAGGACTCCCAAATCCCCCTGCGCTGTAGCTGTCTGCAGTCTTTCTCCATTTAAATAATATTCAGTTCCTCGATTCTTCCTGCCAAATTTGGTTAGCTCAGTTGGCTGGACAACTGGTTTGCGATCCATGCAAATGCTGTTCCATGACTTGCAACAGTTTAGATAAACACATTATCCTCTTCAACAGCACAGGTTCAATTTCTGTACTGGCTAAGGTTACCATGGAGGTCCCACCTTCTCAGCCTCATTCCTTGTCTGAGGTGTGGTGATCCTCAAGCAAACCCACCACTCTCTCTCTCTCTCTCTCTCTCTCGCGCGCTCTCGCTCTCGCTCTCTAATGAGAAAGAAGCCGTGTGGTCCACTCGGACTATGAGGACTTTACCTGTACTAGTTACCTGTTCTTTGCTTCTCTCCCCCTTTAAATAAGGGTGTTACTTTAGCAACTCTCCAATCTTCTGTAAACTAGGGATTCCTGGAAGATTACTTACTAGTGCATTCACCATCTCTGTAGCTGCTTCCTTTAATATCCCAGGATGCAACCCATCAAGTTCAAAGACGTTTCAGTCTTTGGCCCCATTCGTTTCTCCAATGGTTGCTTCTCCAGTGACAGTTATTTCCTCAGCCCCTTTTGTCCTGATTACTTAGTATTTTTAGAATGCTATTGGTATCTTCTACTGTGAAGACTGATGCAAAGTATTCATTAAACTCCTCTGCTATTCCCTGTTTCCTCATTATTATCACCCCAGTCTCATTTTCTAAGGGATCTAACTTTGGCACTATCTCCTTTTTCAAATATTTAAAGAAGATTTTACTGTTCTCTTTTATATTACAAGCTAGTTACCCTCAAAGTTTGTTTTCTTTGTTTATTACTTTTTGGTCCTCTTTTGTTGGTTTTTAAAACTTTTCCAATCTTCTGGCTTATGACTAATCTTTGTCACATTGTATGTTTTTTACTTTCAATTTGAAACTGTCCTTAAATTTCTGGTTAGCCATTGTTGGCTTACCCATTCCTAGAATCCTCCTTCCTCACTGAGATATATCTCTGTTGTGAGCCATGGGCTGTTTTCTTAAATGTTTGTCATTGTTCCTCAATCATCTTTTCTGCTAAACTCCTTTCCCAGTTCACTCCAGCTAACTCTACCCTCATTCCTTAGGAACTGTCCTTATTTAAGTTTAAATCTGATTCAAAATCAGATTTAAGTTTGTCCCTCTCAAACTGAATGTTAAATTCTACCATGTTATGGTCACTATTTCCTCGGAGATCTTTTACTCTGAAGTAACTTATTAAACTTGCCTTATTACACATTAGCAGATGCAAAATAGCCTGATCCCTGGTTGGAGGCATAACATATTGTTGTATGAAACAGTGTTGAATACACTTTATGAATATTTCTTTGTGGTCAACTCTGCCAATTTGATTTTCCCAATCTGCATGAAGATTAAAGTCATCCAAGACTGATGTACCCCTTTGTTACCTGCCCTCATTATCTTCTGATTTATTCTCTGTCCCACTGCATAGCTTCTATAGACTACACTTACCAATGTCTCCTTCCCCTTGTTATTTCTTACCTCCACCCATATGGATTCTATATCTTTCAATCCCAAAATTTTCTTGCTATTGCACTGATTCTATCCCAAACCCACAGTGCTGCGCACCATCTTTTTTCCCTGTCCATCCTTTCGAAAACTCACATATCCATGAATGTTTAGTTCACAGCTTTGATCTCCTTGTAACCATGTCTGTGTAATTGCTATAAGATAATGCCCTTTAACCTGTATTTGTGCATTTAATTCATTTATTTTGTTTCAACATTTTATTCTTCCAGTGTTTTAAACCCCAGCGTCACTGTTAATCAGACATTCAGTATAAACCTGGGGTAATTCATTCAGGTCTGGGCTACCACAGCAGTGCCAAAAGAGCACTATACTGTCAGTGTATCAGTGCTGAGGGAGTGGCACACTGTTGGAGTCTCTTTCAGATGAGAGTTTAAACCAGGTCTCTGTCTACCCCCTCAGATGATATAAAAGATTGCCTGTTGGTATTTTGAAAAACACAGAACATAGAACAGTGCAGCACAGGAACGGGCCATTCAGCCCACGATGTTGTGCTGAACATGACCCAAATTAAACAAATCCCTTCTGCCCGTCCTTGGTCCGTATCCCTCCATTCCTTGCATATTCAGGTGCTTATCTAAAAGTCCCTTAAAAGCCCTTGTCGTATCTGCCTCTACGATCACCCCTGGCAGTTCATTCCAGACACTTAATACCCTCTCAGACACTTAACACTCTCTGTATAAAAAACTTACCCCTCACATCTCCTTTGAACTTACCGCCTCTCACCTTAAATGCATGCCCCTTAGTTTTAAACATTTCACCTCTGGGAAAAAGGCTCTGACCACCAACCCTATCTATGCATCTCATAGTTTCGTAGACTTCTATCAAGTGTCCCCTCAGCCTTTTCCAGAGAAAACAACCCAAGTTTTTATAGCTTCTCCTTACAGCTGACACCCTCTAATCCAGGCAGCATCCTGGTAAACCTCTTCTGCACTCTCTCCAAAGCCTCCACATCCATTCGACATTGTGATGACCAGAATTGAAGCAATATACGAAGTGTGGCCGAACCAAAGTCTTATAAAGCTGCAGCAAGACACCCTGACTCTTGTATTCAATTCCCCAACCAATAAAGGCAAGCATGCCTTTACCACCCTATCTACTTGCATGGCCACTTTCAGGGAACTATGGACCCCAAGATCCTTCTGTACATCAATGCTGTTCAGAGTCCTGCCATGAACTGTGTACTTTTTCTTAACATTTGATCTCCCAAAGCACAGCACCTCACACTTATCCAGATTAGACTTCGGAGGACAGTTCATCCCAGTGATCTAGGCTGATGATTATCTCTCAATCAACACCGTTCTATAAAATGATATAACACACACATAAGGTAGCTGTAAAACATCAATGAAGATCTCTAAAAAAAACATTAATCAATGTGATTTATTTTCAAAGCTGATGTACAATGAATTTCACCCCTCCAACCCTGCAGCATGCTCTGATATTTACAAAGGACAAGAAGATATCCATTCATGCGAAGGATTTGAAACTGGCTGGAGAAGGGGATAATATTACATCATTCGTTACATTCCATTATCTACGCTCAAATACCACCAGAACTGCTGATGACAGTAAGATGTTGAACCATTAAATTACTGGTCAGAAATATTGCAAAACTGCCAGCTTCATTCTGTTGATGGCTCTTCATCATCTCTGAATGAGAAAGTTGTAGGCTTGTGTTCTGCACCAAAGCCATGAGCAAGTATTCCAGGCTGACAGTGTAGTGCTGAGGGAATGCCACACTGTCAGATGGTCAGTACTAAGGGACTGTCGCGTTATCAATGGTCAGTGTTGAGGGAATTCCATACTGTCAGATAGTCAGTGCTGAGGGATTGCCGCACTATCGGAGGGTCAGTGCTGGGGGAGTGCCGCACTGTTGGAGGGTCAGTGCTGAGGGAGGGTCAGTGCTGAGGGACCACCGCACTGTTGGAGGGTCAGTGGTGAGGGAGGGTCAGTGGTGAGGGAGCACCGCACTGTTGGAGGGTCAGTTCTGAGGGAGGGTCAGTGCTGAGGGAGGGTCAGTGCTGAGGGAGCGCCACACTGTTGGAGGGTCAGTGCTGACAGTGCGGTGCAATGTGGGAGGGTCAGCACTGAGGGAGGGTCAGTGCTGTGGGAGCGCCACACTGTTGAAGGGTCAGCACTGAGGGAGGGTCAGTGCTGAGGGAGCGCCGCACTGTTGGAGGGTCAGCACTGAGGGAGGGTCAGTGCTGAGGGAGC
>NW_025970787.1:6652-11532 GCF_021869965.1 Rhincodon typus | reverse complement strand
CATTAAAACTTGAGTCAATTGTGAAAGTTCAGATTTTGGTCTTCTGACGTGCTTATCTCACTGAAATAAGGATGTTGTCAAAGCAGCATCAAAAGATGAGTGTCTTGTTGAAGTTGAGATTTTCATCTTCTGCTATGCTTATCACGCTGAAATAAGAACGTTAGTCAAAATGACATCAAAAGTTGTGTTATTTGGTGAAGTTGAGATTTTCATCTTCTGAAGTGCCAAACTCACCAAAATGCGTATGTCAGGCAAAAAAACATCAAAAATTGCGTCATTTGGTGAATTTCAGATTTTTGTCTTCTGAAGTGCTTATCTCGCTGAAATAAGCATTCTAATCCAAACAGCATTAAAAATTAAAACATTTGGTGATGTTGAGATTTTTGCCTTCTGAACTGCTAAACTCGCTTAAATAAACACGGTATTCAAAACAACATAAAAGTGGAGTCATTTGGTGAAGTTGAGATTTTTGACTTCTGAAATCCTGATCTCACTCAAATAAGCATGTGAGTCAAAACAACATTAAAAATTGAGTCATTTGGTGAAGTTCAGATTTTAATGTTCTCAAGTGCTGAAATCACTGAAATAAACATTTTAGTCTAACCAGCATCAAAAATCAAGTCATTTGATGAAGTTGAGAGTTTTGACTTCTGTAGTGCTCAGCTCAGTGAAATAAGCGTTTAAGTCAAACCAGCATCAAAAGTTATGTCATTTGGTGAAGTTGATATTTTGGTATTCTGATAGGCTTCGCTCGGTGAATTAAGCACGTTTTTCAAAACAACGTCAAAAGTTGAGTCATTTCGTGACGTTGAGATTTTTGATTTCTGAAATGCTTACCTCACTCAAATAAGCATGTTAGTCAAACCTTCATCAAAAATAGAGTCATTTGGTGAAGTTCAGGTTTTGGTGTTCTGAAGAGCTTACCTCGCTGAAATAAGCATTTTAAACTCACCAGCATCCAAAGTTGTGTTATTGGTGAAGAAGAGATTTTAGTCTTCTCATATGCTTAACTCGCTGAAATAAGCACGTTAGTCAAAACAACATCAAAAGCTGAGTCATTTAGTGAAGTTGAAATTTTCGATTTCTGAAGTGCTTATCTCACTGAAATAAGCATGTTAGTCAAACCAACATCAAAACTTGAGTCATTTGATGAAGTTCAGATTTTGGTTTTCGGAAGTGCTTATCTTACTGAAGTAAGCATGTTAGTCAAAACAGCATGAAAAATTAAGGCATTTGTGAAGTTGAGATTTTTGACATCAGCAGTGCTTATCTCACTCAAATAAGCATGTTCGTCTATCGAACATCAAAACTTGAGTAATTTGTTGAAGTTCAGATTTTGGCCTTCTGAAGTGCATATCTGAATGAAATAAGCGTGTTCGTCAAAACAGCATCTAAAGTTGAGTTTCTTGCTGAAGTTAAGATTCTGGTCTTCTGCTATGCTTATCACGCTGAAATAAGCACGTTAGTAAAAACAATACCAAATGTTGTGGCATTTGGTGAAGAAGAGATTTTGATCTTCTGAAGTGCTTAACTCGCTGAAATAAGCATGTTAGTCAAACGAACATCAAAAATTGTGCCATTTGATGAAGTTCAGATATTAAATTTCTGAAGTGCTTACCTCGCTGAAATAAGCATTTTAGTCTGACCAGAATCAAAACTCAAGTCATTTGGTGAAGTTCAGATTTTTGGCTTCTGTGGTGATTAACTTGCTGAATTAAGCATTTTAATTTAATTGGCATCAAAAGTTAGGTCATCTGATGAAGTTGAGATTTTTGATTTCTCAAGTGCTTATCTCACTGAAATAAGCATGTTGGTCAACCCATCATCAAAACTAGAGTCACTGATTGAAGTTCACGTTTTGGTGATCTGAAGAGCTTAAATCGCTGAAATAAGCATTTTAAACCAACCAGCATCAAAAGTTGAGTCATTTGGTGAAGTTCAGATTTTGATCTTCTGAAGTTCTTACCTCACTGAACAAGGATTTTCGTCAAATCAGCATCAAAAGTTAACTCCTTTCGTGGAGTTGAGATTTTAGACTTCTGACATGCTTATCTCGGGAAATAAGCATTTTAGTCAAACCAGCAACAAAAGTTGAATGTCTTGGTGAAATTGAGATTTTGTCTTCTGATATGCTTATCTCTCTGAAACAAGCACGTCAGTGAAAACAAAATCAAAAGTTGAGTCATTTGGTGAAGTTGAGATTTTGATCTTCTGACGTGCTTTACTCGCTGAAATAAGCATGTTAGTCAAACGAACATAAAAAAATTGTGCAATTTGGTGAAGTTCAGATATTAATCTTCTGAAGAGCTTACCCCGCAGAAATAAGCATTTTAGTCTGACCAGAATCAAAAAATCAAGTCATTTGGTGAAGTTCAGATTTTTGGGTTCTGAGGAGGTCAACTCGCTGAAATAAGCATTTTAATTTAACCAGCATCAAAAGTTAGGTCATCTGGTGAAGCTGAGATTTTAGTCTTCTGATATGCTTATCTCGCTGAAATAAGCACGTTAATCAAAACAACATCAAAAGTTGAGTCATTTAGTGAAGTTGAGATTTTTGATTTCTGAAGTGCTTATCTCACTGAAATAAGCATGTTAGTCAAAACAACATCAAAACTAGAGTCATTTGGTGATGTTCAGATTTTGACCTATTGATGAAATAAGCATTTTATTACAACCAGCATCAAAAGTTGAGTCATTTGGTGAAGCTGAGATCTTAGCCTTCTGAAGTGCTTAAATCGCTGAAGTAAACATGTTAGTCAACCAACATCAAAACTTGAGTCATTTGGTGAAGTTCAGGTTTTGGTTTTTGTATGTGCTTATCTTAATGGAATAAGCATGTTAGTCCAAACAGCATTAAAAATTCAAGCATTTTGTGTCGTTGAGATTTTTGACATCAGCAGTGATTATCTCACTCAAATAAGCATGTTAGTCTATCGAACATCAAAACTTGAGTAATTTGTTGAAGTTCTGATTTTGGTCTTCTGAAGTGCTTATCTGAATGAAATAAGCATGTTAGTCAAAACAGCAAAAAAAAATTAAGTCATTTGGTGAAGGTTAGATTTTGGTATTTGCACCACTGAAATAAACATGTTAGTCAAAACAGTATCTAAAGTTGAGTTTCTTGTTGAAGTTGAGATTTTGGTCTTCTGCTATGCTTATGTCACTGAAATAAGCACGTCAGTCAAAACAATACGAAATGTTGTGGCTTTTGGTGAAGTGTAGATTTTGATCTTCTGAAGTGCTTAACTCGCTGAAATGAGCATGTGAGTCAAACGAATATCAAAAATTGAGTCATTTGGTGAAGTTCAGACTTTTGGCTTATGAAGTGCTTAACTCTCTGAAATAAGCATTTTAATTTAACCAGCATCATAAGTTAGGTCATCTGGTGAAGGTGAGATTTTAGTCTTCTGATAAGTTTATATCGCTGAAATAAGCATGTCAGTCAAACGAACATAAAAAATTGTGCCATTTGTTGAAGTTCAGATATCAATCTTCTGAAGTGCTTACCTCGCTGAAATAAGCATTTCAGTCTGGCCAGAATCAAATATCAAGTCATTTGGTGAAGTTCAGATTTTTGGCTTCTAAGTTGCTAAACTCGCTGAAATAAGTATTTTAATTTAACCAGCATCAAAAGTTAGGTCATCTGGTGAAGTTGAGATTTTTGATTTCTGAAGTGCCTTTCTCACTGAAATAAGCATGTCAGTCAAACCATCATCAAAACTAGAGTCATTTGGTGAAGTTCAGATTTTGGTCTTCTGAAGTGCTTATCTGAGTGAAATAAGCATGTTAGTTAAAACAGCATGAACATTGAAGTCATTTGTGAAGTTGAGATTTTTGACTTCTGAAGTGCTTATCTCACTGAAATAAGCATGTTAGTCAAGCCATCATCAAAACTAGAGACATTTTTTGAAGTGCAGGTTTTGGCTTTATGAAGAGCTTGACACGCTGAAATAAGTATTTCAAAACAATCAGCATCAAAAGTTGTGTCATGTGGTGAAGTTGAGATTTTAGCCTTCTGAAGAGCTCAACTCGCTGAAATAAGCATGTCATTCAAACCAACATCAAAAACTAACATTTTTGGTGGAGTGTGATATTGGTATTCTGAAGTGCTTATCTGAGTTAAATAAGCATGTATGTCAAAACACAATCAAAAATTAAGTCAGATGGTGAAGTTGAGATTTTTGATTTCTGAACTGCTTATCTCACTGAAATAAGAATTTTAATCCAACGAGCATCAAAAATTATGTGATTTGGTGAAGTTGAGATTTTGGTCTTCCAATGTGCTTAAATGAGTGAAATAAGCGTGTTAGTCAAAATAGCATCAATAATTAAGTCATTTGGTGAAGTTGAGATTTTTGACTTCTGAAGTGCTAATCTCACTGAAACAAGCATGCCAGCCAAACACACATCAAAACTTGAGTCATTTTGTGAAATTCAGATTTTGTTCTTCTTAAGTGCTTAACTGGCTGAAATAAGCATTTTAATCCAAACAGCATCAAAAGAGGAGTAATTTCGTGAAGTTGAGATTTGAGCCTTCTGAAGAGCTCAAGTCGCTGAAATAAGCATGTCATTCAAACCAACATCAAAAACTAACATTTTTGGTGGAGTGAGATATCGGTATTCTGAAGTACTTATCTGAGTTAAATAAGCATGTTCGTCAAAACACCATCAAAAATTAAGTCAGATGGTGAAGTCGAGATTTTTGATTTCTGAAGTGCTTATCTCACTGAAAAAAGCATTTCAGTCCAACCAGCGTCCAATGTTAGGTTCTTTGGTGAAGTTGAGATTTTTGATTTCTGAAGTGCTTATCTCACTCAAATAATCATGTCAGTTAAACCAACATCAAAACTTGAGTCATTTGGTGAAGATCACATTTGGTT
>NW_025970787.1:0-6552 GCF_021869965.1 Rhincodon typus | reverse complement strand
GTGAAGTTGAGATTTTTGATTTCTGAAGTGCTTATCTCACTGAAAAAAGCATTTCAGTCCAACCAGCGTCCAATGTTAGGTTCTTTGGTGAAGTTGAGATTTTTGATTTCTGAAGTGCTTATCTCACTCAAATAATCATGTCAGTTAAACCAACATCAAAACTTGAGTCATTTGGTGAAGATCACATTTGGTTTTCTGCAGTGCTTATCTCACTGAAATCAGCATGTTAGTCAAAACAGCATGAATAATTAAGTCATTTGGTGAAGGTGAGATATCTGCCTTCTGAAGTGCTCATCTGACTCAAATAAGCATGTCAGCCTAAGCAACATCAAAACATGAGTCATTTGGTGAAGCTCAGATTTTGGTCTTCTGAAGTGCTTATCTGAGTGAAATAAGCATGTTAGTTAAAACAGCATGAACATTGAAGTCATTTGTGAAGTTGAGATTTTTGACTTCTGAATTGTTTATCGCACTGAAATAAGCAGTTTAGTCAATTCAGCATCCAAAGTTAGGTCCTTTGGTGAAGTTGAGATTTTCGTCTTCTGATCTGCTTATCTCGCTGAAATAAGCATATTAGTCAAAACAACATCAAAAATTAAGTCAGATGGTGAAGATGAGATTTTGACCTTCTGAAGTGCTTAACTCGCAGAAATATGCATTTTAGTCTCAGCAGAATCAAAAATCAAGTTTTTTGGTGAAGTTCAGATTTTTGGCTTCTGAGGTGTCTGACTCGCTGAAATTAACATTTTAATGTAACCAGCATCAAAAGTTGGGTCATCTGGTGAAGGTAAGATTTTAGTCTTCTGATATGCTTCTCTCGCTGAAACAAGCACGTTAGTCAAAACAACATCAAAACTGAGTCATTTGGTGAAGTTGAGATTTTTGACTTCTGAAATGCTTATCTCACTCAAATAAGCATGTTAGTCAAACCATCATCAAAACCAGAGTCATTTGGTGAAGTGCAGGTTTTGGCTTTATGAAGAGCTTGACACGCTGAAATAATCATTTGAAACCAACCAGCATCAAAAGTTGTGTCATTTGGTGAGATTGAGATTTTAGCCTGCAGAAGAGCTTTACTCGCTGAAATAAGCATGTCATTCAAACCAACATCAAAAACTAACATTTTTGGTGAAGTGAGATATTGGTATTCTGAAGTGCTTATCTGAGTTAAATAAACATGTTAGTCAAAACAACATCAAAAATTAAGTCAGATGGTGAAGATGAGATTTTTGATTTCTGAAGTGCTCATCTCACTGAAATAAGCATGTTAGTCAAAACAGCATGAATAACCAAGTCATTCGGTGAAGTTGATATTTTTGCCTTCTGAAGTGCTTATCTGTCTCAAATAAGCATGTTCGTCAATCCAACATCAAAATTCGAGTCATTTAGTGAAGTTCAGATTTTGGTCTTCTGAAATGCTTGTCTCACTGAAATAAGCATGTTCATCAAAACAGCATCAGAAGTTGAGTGTCTTGTTGAAGTTGAGATTTTGGTCTTCTGCTGTGCTTATCTCGCTGAAATACGCATGTTAGTCAAACCAGCATCAAAAATTAAGTCATTTGGTGAAGTGTAGATTATTGACTTCTATAATACTGAACTCACTGTAATAACCATTTTAATCCAACCAACATCAAAAATGAAGTCATTTGGTGAAGTTGAGATTTTTGACTTCTAAAGTGCTTATATCACTTCAGTAAGCATGTTAGTCTAACCAACATCAGTGCTTGATTCATTTGGGGAAGATTTTATTTGGGCCTTCTGAAGTGCCTATCTCTCAAATACGCATGTTATTCAAAACAACATCATAAGTTGAGTCATTTGGTGAAGTCAATATTGTTCACTTCTGAAGTGCTTATTTCACTGGAGGAAGCCTGTTCGTCAATTCAATGTCAAAATTTAAGTAATTCAGTGAAGTTCAGATTTTGGTCTTCTGTAGTGCTTATCTCACTGAAATAAACACTTTGTCAAAACAGCGTAACTTTTGAGTGTCTGGTTGAAGTTTAGACTTTGGTCTTCTGGAATGCTTATCTCTCTGAAATAAGCACGTTAGTCAAAACAACATCAAAAGTTGTGTCATTTGGTGAAGTTGAGATTTTGATGTTCTGAAGTGGTTAACTCGCTGAAATGAGCATGTTAAGTCAAACAAACATCAAAACGTGAGTCATTTTGTGAATTTCAGATTTTGGTCTTCTGAAGTGATTAACTTGCTGAAATCAGCATTTTAATCCAAGCAACATCAAAACTTGAGTCGTTTGGTGAAGTTCAGATTTTAGTTTTGTGAAGTGCTTATCTTGCTGAAATAAGCATGTCAGTGAAAACAGCATTAAAAATTAAGTCATTTGGTGAAGTTGAGATTTTAGACTTATGAAGTGCTTATCTCAGTCAAATAAGCATGTTAGTCTGACCAACATCAAAAGTTGAGTCATTTGTTGAAGTTCAGATTTTGGCCTTCTCTAGTGCTTATCTGACTGAAGTAAGCATTTTAGTCGAAACAGCATAAAAATTAAGTCATTTGGTGAAGTTCAGATTTTGGTATTCTGATCTGCTTATCTCACTCAAATATGCATGTTTCTCAAAACAACATCAAATGTTGAGTCAACTGGGGAACTCGAGATTCGTCACTTCTGAAGTGTTTATTTCACTGGACGAAGCCTGTTAGTCAATCCAACATCAAAATTTGAGTCATTTAGTGAAGTTGAGGTTTTGGTCTTATAAAGTTCTTTCCCCGCTGAAATAAGCATGTTAGTCAAAACAGCATCAAAAGTTGAGTGTCTTGTTGAAGTTGAGATTTTGGTCTTCTGCTATGCTTAACTCGCTGAAATAAGCATGTTAGTCAACACAATGTCAAAAGTTGAGTCATTTGGTGAAGTTCTTAATTCGGACTTCAGAAGTGCTTATCGCACTCAAATATGCATGTTACTCAAAACAACATCAAAAGTTGAGTCTTTTGGTGAAGTCGAAATTCTTCACTTCTGAAGTGCTTATTTCACCGGAGGAAGCCTGTTCATGAATCCAACATCAAAATTTGAGTCATTTAGTGAAGTTCAGATATTGGTCTTCTGAAGTGCTTATCTCACTGAAGTAAGCATGTTATCAAAACAGCATAAAAAAGTTGAGTGTCTTTGTTGAAGTTGAGATTTTGGTCTTCGGCTATGCTTATGTCGCTGAAATAAGCATGTTCGTCAAAACATCAACAAAAGTTGTGCCATTTGGTGAAGTTGAGATTTTGATCTTCTGAAGTGCTTATCTCCATGAAATAAGCATGTCATTCAAACCAGCATCAAAAACTAACTCATTTGGTGAAGTTCAGATATTGGTCTTCAGATGTTCTTATCTGAGTGAAATAATCTTGTTAGTCAAAACAGCATCAACAGTATTTTGTCGACGTTGAGATTGTTGACTTCTGAAGTCTTTAAATCGCTGAAATAAGCGTGTTAATCAGACCAACATCAAAACGTGAGTCATTTTGTGAAGTTCTGACTTTGGTTTTCTGAAGTGCTTATATCACTGAAATAAGCATATGAGTGAAAACAGCATTAAACATTATGTCATTTGGTGAAGTTGAGATTTTTGACTTCTGAAGTTTGTGTCTCACTCAAGAAAGCGTGTTAGTTTATCCAACATCAAAGCTTGAGTAATTTGGTGAAGTTCTTATTTTGGCCTTGTGAAGTGCTTATCTCAATCAAATATGCATGTTAATCAAAACAACATCAGAGATAAGTCATTTGGTGAAGTCGAGATTCTTCACTTTGTGAAGTGCTTATTTCACTGGAGGAAGCCTGTTAGTCAATCCAACATCAAAGTTTGAGTCATTTAGTGAAGTTCAGATTTTGGTGTTCTGAACAGCTAAACTCGCTCAAAAAAGCATTTCATTCCAAACAGCATCAAAATTTGAGTCATTTGGTGTAGTTGATATCTTAGCCTTCTGAAGTACTTACCTCGCTGAAATAAGTATGTTATTCAAAACAACATCAAAAATTGAGTCATTTGGTTAAGTTGATCTTTTTGACTTCTAAAGTCGTTATCTCGTTAAAATTAGCATGTCAGTCAAAACAACATTAAAATTTGAGTCATTTGGTGAAGTTCAGATTTTAGTTTTCTCAAGTGCTTAACTCACTGAAATAAGCATTTCAGTCTAACCAGCATCCAAAATCAAGTAATTTGATGATGTTGAGATTTTTCACTTATGCATAGCTCATCTCACTGAAATAAGCATTTTCGTCAAACCAGCATCAAAATTTATGTCCTTTGGTGAAGTTGAGATTTCAGTCTTCTGATATGTTTGTCTCGCTGAAATAAGCACATTAGTCAAAACAACGTCAAAAGTTGAGTCATTTGGTGAAGTTGAGATTTTTTTACTTTTGAAATGCTTCTCTCAATCAAATAAACATGTTAATCAAACCAACATCAAAACTAAGGTCATTTGGTGGAGTTCAGATTTTGTTCGACTGAAGAGCTTAACTCGCTGAAATAAGCATTTTATTCCAATCAGCATCAAAAGTTGAGTCATTTGGTGAAGTTCATATTTTGGTTTTCTGAAGTGCTTATCTCACTGAAGTAAGCATGTTAGTCAACAAAGCATTAAAAATTAAATCATTTATTCAAGTTGAGATTTTTGACTTCTGAACTGCTTATCTCACTCAAATACGTATGTTAGTGTAAACAACATCAAAACTTGGGTCATTTGTTGAAGTTTAGATTTTGGTCTTCTGAAGAGCTTAGCTGAGTGAAATAAGCATGTTAGTCAAAACCGCATAAAAAAATTCAGTCATTTGTTGAAGTTGAGATTTTTGACTTCTGAAGTGCTTACTTCACTGAAATAAGCATTTTAGTCACACCAGCATCAAAAGTTGAGTGTTTTGGTGAAGTTACAATTTTGGTTTCTGATATGCTTATCGAACTGAAATAAGCACGTTAGTCAAAACAACAACAAAAATTGAGTCATTTGGTGGAGTTCAGATCTTGGTCTACTGATGTGCTTAACTTGCTATAATAAGCATTATAATCGAAACAGCAAAAAAAAAGTCATTTGGTGAAGTTAGGGTTTTGATCTTCTGACGTGCTTAACTCAATGAAATCAACATGTCATTCAAACCAACATCAAAAAACAACTCATTTGATTTTGCAATTCTGAATTGCATAACTCGCTGAAAGAAACATTTTAATCCAACCAGCATCAAAAGTTCAGTCATTTTATGAAGTTGAGATTTTTGACTTCTGAAATGATTATCTCACTCAAGTAAGCATGTTCGTCAAACCATCATCAAAACTAGATTCGTTTGGTGAAGTTCAGGTTTTGGTGTTCTGAAGAGCTGAACTCGCTGAAATAAGCATTTTAAACCAACCAGCATCAAAAGTTGAGTGTTTTGGTGAAGTTGAGATTTTGATCTTCTGAAGTGCTGACCTCATGAAATAAGCATGTCATTCAAACCAACATCAAAAACTTACATTTTTGGTGAAGTGAGACATTGGTCTTCTGAAGTGCTTATCTGAGTTAAATCAGCATGTTAGTCAAAACTGCATCAAAAATTAAGTCAGATGGTGAAGTTGAGATTTTTGATTTCTGAAGTGCTATCTCACTGAAATAAGCATTTTAGTCCAACCAGCGTCCAAAGTTAGGTCCTTTGGTGAAGTTCAGATTTTGGTTTTCTGAACTGCTGATCTCGCTGAAATAAGCATGTTGTCAAAACAGCATAAAAAGTTGAGTGTCTTGTTGAAGTTGAGATTTTGGCATTCTGCTATGCTTATCTCGCTGAAATAAGCACGTTAGTCAGAACAATATCAAAAGTTGTGTCATTTGGTGAAGTTAAGATTTTCATCTTCTGAAGTGCTTAACTCGCTGAAATGAGCATGTTAGTCAAACGAATATCAAAATTTGAGTCATTTGGTGAAGTTCAGATTTTTGTTTTCTGAAGTGCTTATCTCATTGAAATAAGAATTTTAATCCTGCCAGCATCAAAAATTATGTCATTTGGTGAAGTTGAGATTTTTGCCTTCTGAAGTGCATATCTCACTCAAATATGCACGTTAGTCAAAACAACATCAAAAGTTGAGTCATTTGGTGAAGTTCAGATTTTGATCTTTAGCCGTGCTTATCTCAAAGAAATGAACATGTCATTCAAACCAACGTCAAAAATCAACACATTTGGTGAAGTTGAGATATTGGTCTTCCGAGTTATCTGAGTTAAATAAGCATGTGAGTCAAAACAGCATCAATAATTAAGTCGTTTGATGAAGTTGAGATTTTTGAATTCTGAAGTGCTTTAATCGCTGAAATAAGCATGTTAGTTAAACCAAAATCAAAAGTTGAGTCAATTGGTGAAGTTCAGATTTTGGTTTTCTGATGTGCTTATCTCACTGAAATAAGCATGTTAGTCCAAACAGCATGAAAAATTAAGTCATTTGGTGAAGATTTTTGACTTCTGAAGTGCTTATCAGACTCAAATAAGAATGTTAGTCAAACCAACATCAAAACTTGAGTCATTTGGTGAAGTTCAGATTTTGTTCTTCGGCTATGCTTATCTCGCTGAAATAAGCACGTTAATTAAAACA
>NW_025970786.1:6614-11532 GCF_021869965.1 Rhincodon typus | reverse complement strand
CTTTCCTGATCCTCTGATGCTGCCTGGCCTGCTGTGTTCATCCAGCTCCACACCTTGTTATCTCAGACTCCAGCATCGGCAGTTCCTACTATCTCTTACCTCTACAGATATTTTTTCTTTCTGGCTTGCTTTGTATTTTTGTTTCTCTTCTTCATCATTTTTCTCACTATGTTTTTCTGAACCCTTTTCTTTATCTTCTTCTGCAAGCAAAGCATTGGTCTCTTTCACCCAATCATAAGCCTTTCTTCTTGCCTGGAAAAATAATTGTCAAGTGAAGAGGTCAGCTGACTTTCAATACTTTAGATCACTCCGTGACTCTCTTCTTTAATAAGTATTTTAAATATCTGATCTTACTTGTAATATAATCACAGAACATTAAAAAATAGAGCAAGAATTCTAATGAGGCTAGCCCTAGGCTGACAGCCTACGCATCTTGAAACGCCTGAGCCCCTGCTTGTTCTCAGCTATTAATTTCATAATGTTTATTTATACAACATTAAAAAGTTTCAAGTGATCGTGATTGCAGTTTCAGTTATTTAAACCTTAAACGGCCTGGATAATTGTCACTTTTATTGGACTGTAGAGAAAAGAAGTCTGTTTTGGTTAGAGGGAGTCAACAAAGGAAAGTCCACAATGTCCTTTTGACACATTCAACTGTTATAAAATGCACAGCTTCTATACAGTGTATTGTTTGATTAGCCTTAGAAATGGTCATAGCTTGACATTTAGTTTATGAGGGATTGAGTGAATTGGCATAGCCTGGCATAAGAAGTGGGGGGATTGTATGCATGAGGAAAGTTTTGAACTTAGTTTTTTCAGAAGCTCCCTCATTTGGGCTATTGTTCACCACACCTAGGATATGCTGTGGACCACATCTCTTTAACAACCTGTCCTCCCTCCATGAAAATTGCGCAGGAATAATTCATACTGCAGTGCAGTCAGTCTGGTTGGGAGAGCCAGGTGCAAGCTCATGAGCTGAATTAGTCTGCATTCTTAATAAAAGGCCCTGGTGAAAATCAGAAAGCCTAGGAATGGGTTCAGAAGTCTTGGAATAAGGATCTGAATGCCATTCTTTTGAACAGCTGAGTTACCTGAACTCATCGAAAATCCAGGCCTTCATGACTTTCAACATTACGAAATTAAAACACATTTGTTATCATTTAATTAACTTCTTTACATTTAGAAGGGGATGCAACTCTATTATTAAAATTGCTGGTTGTTAAGAGACTTTTTATCTAATTTATATTTGATCCAAGTGCTTGTATTCCTTGTAGAACATAAAGGGGTAAAATGACAAGCAATGTCACCATCTGAATTCATTGACTTGTTCGTTTCAAAACTGAATCAAGTCAATAGACCATATTTGAATAGTAATAAGGAAAAAGTCCCTATGTCTCAATGACATAAGTTTCAAGAATGTGATCACACTGGTGCAACAATGATTCAATCTAGAAGGTATTGTTTGCAGTTACTTTTGAAACAGTGCCCAATGCATTTAAAAAATGGAGTACGATGTTAATTAAACTCACTAATCATAAATCAAAATGGAAAATATACTCAGTGGCTCTATACAGATTCAAAACCAGTTAGAACAGATATAAGGTACTGCAATACTACAATTTATATAAGGAAGCAGTAGCTCAGATCATCTAAGAAAAATTTTAATATTTGAAATTGATACTAGAATTAAAGATTAGGTGTTCACATACCAACGTTATTAAAATTGAAAGCTTGATTGAAACGTTGTCAGAATATTACGGGTATTCGGGATGTTCTAAGGAACTGCTTGCCCATGCCCTCCCATCAACCCAGGAAGAAAAATCTGACTGGCTAGAGCTCAGTATTGCACACTGATGAGATCGCAAATAGTCCCACCTTGAAGGCGTCAATGCAATCCTCGACTCAGATATGAAGCAGGGGACGAGTGGAGGGTTTGAGCATCTTAGGAAAGGGCTGGTGAGAGACATTAATGGGAGGTTTTAATGTCCATATGGAAGGAAGGCAGGAAGCAATTACTATCTTCTGGAGGGATACAATACACAAAGAGCACTCTCCAAAGATAGTACTTCTTCTCCTGCCCTACTTAGTAAAAATGTTTCAAAATAGCTGGCTGCTGACTCCTGCCTGACCATGCTAACTATATTATGGCATGGGCAGGATAATAATGGGGGTAACTGAGCTGTTAATAAGTTGTACAGAAGAGTCATAATGGACTCAAAATATTAACACTGTTTCTCTCTGCACAGATGCTGTCAAATCTACTGAGTTTCCCCTGAATTTTGTGTTTCATATTTCCAGAATCCACAGTATTTTGCTTCTATTAAAACACTTCTAGGCTGTTTGCTGGCTGACTTCACAAAATAACTATTTTTCAAAGCTGATTTTGCCTTAAAAAGTCAAAATCCTCTAATGGTTGACTGTAAACACTATGTGGTGCAATATACTGAACAATAATAATTGTTACATTACAAAGAACAACTGAAAATTGTCAACAAAGGTAACTTTAGTAAAACAAGTTGAGATAGTTCACTATAACTGACCTTACAATGTCTGATCTACAGAATGCTGATGATTATTAGGCAGTAATCTAATGATTAAAAATATGGATAATGGGCAATCAATCGATTTGCATTCTGGCAGTAAAATGCTTTGGGACATCTCATGAAGTAATTGTTCAAAAAATTGTTATAATAATGACCCGGAGGTCGTGGTGGGGCTTTTAGTGCTCTGGCATGTTAGAATAGCTTGTTGCGCCACATTGGAGGTAAGCAATCACGTTGTTGTGGGACTAGCTCAAGACAACAGCTGACAACAAAAGGAAGAAAACGCAAGGTGATGCTTCTTGGCACCAGGGCCAGTAGTCTGGAACTCCTGAATTAACCCTTCATTAGAGTTTGAGTGCTCCCACGTTATCATTGAACTCAAACATTAACCCTGTTTCTTTCTCCCCAGACACTGCCTGATCTGCTGAGTACTACCAGCACTTTCTGTTTTGATTACAGGAGCCCCTTCACTGTATTGGCAACAGAAATTCAGGGTAGCAGACCATCATCTTTTGAAAGCAACAAATGCTGGCTTTACCAATGATGAAGGGTAGTGGATCCCACCCAGTGTCATTCTACCACAAGCACTTATGTGCAATGATATTTCCTTCTTTCAGGCAAGTTACCTTGCACACCTCATCTCAATGCAAATGTACTTTATCATTGCAGTTCCAAGTTAGTTCTAACTGCAGCGCAAAACAATCAAAGCCCTAGCTGAAAACCGTTATGTTTTATATGGGTTTTTAATTTAAATATACAAACATTCTTCTGTTAAACCATGATCATCACTAGCTTAGGTAATGATAACTTATGCCAACAGGAGGAGGGAGAATCAGCCGATGCAATCATAGGATGCGACACACACTGGTGTAAGATCACAGAATGAAAACCTCCAACTGCTGTCTGTTACTTGCAAGGTTGTAATATCCTTATAATTTAAAAATATAGTAGTGTTTCCAACACATGTAAGAAAAGATGATCAAACAAAATGGCAGAAAAATTAAATTGCCATTACCCCTTATGCTATTTATTAATACAGCCACATTTGCAAGCTAGCCTATCACCAACCTCCAAAGATGTACCTAAGTGGTTGTGATAACGAAAGAGGGCATACCTGATGTGTACCCTGAACAACTGCAGTTCTAACTGCAAAATCCCTGACCACTGATGCAGACTTAGCAGTGTATAGTGGGGTTTAGTAACAGCCAGTCCCAGGTGCAGCTCACTCTGCCATTATCTGAAAGGACTCAGACTTGGTGCCTTATCTTGTGGGGCAGGCAAAAATAAGACTTTTCTCTATTCCACCCCCACCACTCACCCCCCAACATTTTTAAAATAGACAAGAAAGCCTGCATTATTTAAATATGTTGCTTGTGTTTGATAGTAACACAGGGCAAAAGATAAACTTCACAAAGACAAGTTACTTTTCTTATTTAATGCAGACTCAAACAGCAGCCCAATAGGAAATCAGCAAGAAGCGATTTGCAGAGAATCAGTCTGACTCCCAATCCTTTTTCCCTACTCCCACATGGCTACTGATCTTTTTGAGAATGGTGTCAGAGAAAAGACATGGCATTCCCCTCTATCACCTCACCTTGCGAGAATTCACACAGAGGTAAACAGAAGCGCACCATTTTAGCTTACCTCGGGAAATGGATTTTGAGGAAGCTACTGGTTCTAAATATTTATAAATAGGTAAGTGATACTTAATGATCTGTCAAATCACAGTACTATGAGAATAAATCCATGCAATTTAAAGCTTTCCATTCTAATTCAAGGAAGAATTACAGGCTTAAAAATGTGATCTCTTACTTGCAGGGACGTTACATCAAGAAGTGCCCCAACCACCACCCTCAACTCCAATTCACACCCCACCACCACAGATACCATCACCCCTCTGAAGCATCCTCAAAACTTGTGGCAAATGTACTACAATAATTTACAAAATCTACTTGCCTTATTAAGCTTGTCTGGAGTAGCAGCGACATGTAACTCAAACAGCAGCTCAGTTAGCATGTATACAAACTCATTATCATTGCCTGCCAGAAACAAAATAGCGGTTAATTCCTTTAGTGCAATCTTTTGCACCACTTTCAGGATATCTAAAATAACAGGTGATAGTGATTTCTTTCTAAAGCTTTTTAAGTTACCTCAATGAGCTACATCACTCAAGCAGGATAACTATACTTCCAATCTTTATTTGAAGTAGTAATAAATTATTTTATCTGATTGCACAATACAGTGTACATGTTCCCATTCACGAGGAATTTCTTTTGGGAGGAATGTAGAATTAATTGGGAAATCTAAATTCTGTAATATGTTAATCTGATATGTTGATTAGAGGTAACAAGGTGTAGAGCTGGATGAACACAGCA
>NW_025970786.1:0-6514 GCF_021869965.1 Rhincodon typus | reverse complement strand
CTCCAGCATCTGCAGTTCCTACTATCTCTGTCGATTAGGGTTATTTGGATTTGTGCAACAGGAGATTTCAGTTCTGGCAAGTTTAAAGACAAATGGTACATTCTGTTTAAGTTAGGCTTAAACATTTTGTTAAAAAATAGGAAAATGTAGTTTTAGCTCTTCCGATAATACATTATTTCTCAACTGGCATAGATCATGTAACATGCTTCTCATTATAGCTGTGCCTTAGAACAGCTCTTTACATTCCTAAAATGGATGAAAAGTTGCACCTTCCAGTAGTGAAATTGATATTTTTCACTCTCAAAAAAGCACAAGTAGGCCATTCAAACCTTCAAGTTGATTATAAGAACATAAGAACTAGAAGCAGGAGTAGGCCATCTGGCCCCTCGAGCCTGCCCCGCCATGTATTAAGATCATGGCTGATCTTTGAGACTCAGCTCCACTTACCCGCTTGCTCACCATAACCCTTAATTCCGTTACCTTTCAAAAATTTATCTAGCCTTGCCTTAAAAACGTTCATTGAGGTAGCTTCAACCACTTCACTGGGCAGGGAATTCCACAGATTCACAACCCTTTGGGTGAAGAAGTTCCTCCTGACCTCAGTCCTACATCTGCTTCCCTTTATTTTGAGGCTATGCCCTCTAGTCCTAGTTTCACCTGCTAGCGGAAACAACCTCCCTACCTCCACTTTATCTATTTCCTTCATAATCTTAAATGTTTCTATAAGATCTCCCCTCATTCTTCTGAATTCCAATGAGTATAATCCCAGTCTACTCAGTCTCTCCTCATAATCCAACCCTCTCAACTCTGGAATCAACCGAGTGAATCTCTTCTGCACCCCCTCCAACGCTAGTATATCTCTTCTCAAGTAAGGACACCAAAACTGCACACAGTACTCCAGGTGTGGCCTCACCAGGACCCTATGCAGCTGCAGCATAGCCTCCCTGTTTTTAAACTCCATCCCTCGAGCAATGGCAGACAAAATTCCATTTGCCTTTTTAATTACCTGCTGCACCTGCAATCCTACTTTTAGCGATTCATGCACAAGGACACCCAAGTCCGTCTGCACAGCAGCGTGCTGCAATTTTTTACCATTTAAAACATAGTCCATTTTGCTGTTATTCCTATTATGGTACTCCACTTCAGTTTTCCTGTCTTTCATCCATATTCATATCAGTAGACATTTGTGAACTTTATTTCATCTCAGTCTGGGCGTTCAGTCTGACCATGGTGGATTCTAGGTGAGTTAGCATGGAGCTTAAAAGGGAAAAGGGTAGGGGGATAAGTTGGAACTGAGTTGATCCATGGGTTACAGAAGATAATATGGGCTGGGTAGAGGAGCACAGAATGACATGGAGGGTATGGCGACATGGGGAGTGGATGGTGGGGCAGAGGTTGGCACGGAAGGTATGAAGGGTTAGTATGGGGCATAAGTTGACATGGATGAGGAATGCGTTGGGATGGGGGTGATGTGAGCATTGAGGGCAGTTTTGTGTTTTATTCATTATTCTGGAGTACTGAGTAGGCCTTATCCGTAGCCTGCCTCTACAACCAGCTGTCATGCGGCTGCTTCTGAACTCCTTCTGGGGATGGCAGGCCCAATTCCCATCTCACCTGCAAGGTTTTCACATGAAAATTCAGTTATCCGGGGCACTTTTTCCTGGGTTGTGTTTGCAGAGCCAGCCATCACCAGATTTCACACTCCAAAGACAGGATCAAAAATTCAGGCCTATGTCTGCTAGTTGTAAATTCTACAACTAGGGGACATAGTTTAAAGATTAGAGCCAGACCTTTCAGGAGTTAAAAATGTATAGGCTCCAATGTACAAAGGGTGTTGGAAGTTTGGGATTCTAATCAATGGCAATTTAAGCTATATCAATTATTAACTTTAAATCTGAGGTTGTTAGAATTTTGTTATCCAGAAGTATTAAGGCATATGGGGCAAAGGCAGATATAAGCAGTTGGACTGCAAACGAGTCATGATCATGATGAATGGGGAAACCAGCTCCAAGGTTAAGTGGCCCACTCTTATCTCTTTGTATGTAGGATTTGAACACCAGAATCGTCCTCTATGGAGATAGCTTCATTGTAATCGATCTGTTCTGCTTTTAGGCTAGGTAACAGCATGGCAAAAAGAAGCTCATATGGAAAATTACTGCTTTGTTGATTTTGAAGTCTATCATAAATAACACAACCTGGATTTTAACAAACAGATATATTCATGCCTTATTTGACAGAACTGAATTGAACTCAAATTATATGCAGAGACACAATGCCTACAATCTGGATAAATATAGCTCAATGAATCCAGGACTCCTAAACTAATTAGTCTGAAGATTATATTTCTGTAAGAAAACAAAACTAAGATTCTTCAGTTGCAGTTACATTGCAACTACGATTTCTGTATAGCTTTCAAACGCTAACTCTTCATATCATCTTTTTGAGAAACTGGGCAGAAAGACACTAATATCACATTAGGGTACCTTTTTCCTCTTCTTGTTCTTCCTCTGTATTTAATTCTTTGAGTAAGAAAACCTCTTTAATACTGACCAAATCCTTCTTCACAGTCTCCAATTCTTCCCCTGTGAGAGACATCAAAGCCGACTGAACCTGGAAAAACAACAAACAACCTTAAGGATATTCAGTGGAATTTAGTTCAGAGCAGTGGGAATGGGCCTGACGTACACCTCCAAAACTGGCAGCATGCCCACTGATAGCACTCTACTAGTGTGCGGGGACTTAAATTCCTATTTGGCAGGGGGAACTCTATAATGGGACTCTTTGCTTCATGGCCGACATCTAATTGCTGCACTTCCTCCAGTCAAAGGGCACCAGCTCTCCATTACTGGTAGGTCACTAGGAGCGGTGGATACACCTGGTAATTAATTTGGGCCTTCATCGGAAATCATTGTGGGATCCCTGGAGAAGGGCAAATGAAAGCAGGATGGAAGTTGCAGGGAGTGGGTTACCAGTGGATGGGATAGGTCTCAGAGTTAAGTGCAGGGGGTGACTCTCAGCAGGCAGCTGCATTCATGGAATACAGAAATCATTGACTGGGCCAGAATTTACGGCCCATCCTTAGCTGAGTTTGGGAAGGTGGTAGTGAGCTGCCTTCTTGAGCCGCTGCAGTCCACTTAATGTAACACCATTTGAGAGGATTTTGACCCAATGATACTTAAGCAATAGCAATATAGTTGCAAGTTAGGATGGTGAGTGGCCTGGAGGGGAACTTGCAGGCGATGGTGCTTCCACATATCTGCTGCCCTTATTCTTCTACACGGTAGTGGTTTTGGTTTGGAAGGTGTTGTCAAAGGAGTCTTGTTGAAGTTCTGAAGTGCATCTTATAAATGGTACACACTGCTACGACTGAGAGTCGGTGGTGGACTGAGTGACTGTTTGTGGATGTGGTGCCATTCAAATAGGCTGATTTGTCCTAGATGGTGTCAAACTTCCAGAAGGCCTTCGATAAGGTGCCGCACAGGAGACTGATTAATAAGATAATAACCCATGGTGTTAGGGGAAAGGTACTGGTATAGATAGAGGATTGGCTGACAGGCAGAAGGAAAAGAATGGGGATAAAGGAGTCTTTTTCAGGATGGTAGCCGGTGACCAGTGGAGTTCAGCAGGGTTAGTGTTGGGATCACAACTATTCACATATACATTAACAATCTGGATGAAGGAACTAAGGGTATTGTTGACAAGTTTGCAGATGACCCAAAGATAGTTGGAGGGACAAGGGTAGTGTTGAGGAAACAGGGAGGCTGCAGAAGGACTTGGACAGGCTAGAAGACTGGGAAAAGAAATAGCAAATGGAATAAAATGTGGGAAAGTGAGATTATGCACTTTGGTAGAAGGAATAGAGATACAGACTATTTTCTAAATGGAGAAAGCTTTCAGAAATCTGAAATGCAAATGGACTCAGGAGTCCTAGTTCAGGATTCTCTTAAGGTTAACATGCAGGTACAGTTAGCAGTCAGGAAAGATGTTTCCAGTAGTAGGGGAGACTAGGTTTCGAGGGCACAGGCTCAGAGTGAAGGCTGACCCTTTAGAACTGAGATGAAGAGGAATTTACTTAGTCAAAGGGTGGTAAATCTGTGCAACTTATTGTCACAAAGGACTGTGGAGGCCAAGTCATTGAGTGTCTTAAAGGCAGAGGTAGATAGGTTCTTGATTAGTAAGGCGATCATGGGTTATGGGGAGAAGGCAGGGTGAATGAGATTGAAAAATATATCAGTCATGATTGAATGGCAGAGCCATCTCAATGGGCCGAATGGCCTAATTCTGCTCCTATATTTCATGGTCTAAGCTTCTTGAATGTTGTTTGAGCTGCACTCAAACAAGAAAGTGGGGAGTATACCATCGAAGTACTGACCTGTGTCTTGTACAAAGTGGAAAGGCTTTCAGATATCAAGAGTTGAATTACTTGCTGCAGGATTCCTAGATTCCAACTCGTTCTTATATGGCTAGTCCAGTTAAGTTTCTGGTCAAGTGTAAGGCCTGGGATGTTAATAGTGAGGGATTCAGTGATGCCAGCGTCATTGAATATTAAGGGATGAAGGGCCAATTCTCTCTTGTTGGAGATGGTCATTGCCTGGCACTTGTTCAGTGCGAATGTCACTTGCTACTGGTCAGCCCAAATGTGGATATTACCCAGATCTTGCTGCGTTCGACATGAACTACTTCAGTACCTGAGGAGTCCCAAATGATGCTGTAGATTGCGCAATCATCATATTCACTTCTGACTTTATGATGGAGGAAAGATGAAGGCTGCTATGAGGAACACCTGTAATAATGTTTCTGGAGCTAAGATGTTTAACCTCCAAAATCCCAACCAACATGCCTTGGGTTAGGTATGACTTCAAAAAATGGACAGTTTTTCCTGATTCCAATCACTCAGTCAAATGTGACCTTGATGTCGAAGGCAGTCACTGTTGCGCCATCTCTGAAATTCAGCTCTTTGTTCATGTTTGAAACAAGATTGTAATGATGTCAGGAGTTGAGCAGCCCGAGGAAAACCCAAACTGGGCATCAGCAATCAGGTAGTGCTAAGCAAACGCTGCTTAACTGCACTGTTGATGACATCTTACATCACTTTACTGATAATC
This sequence comes from Rhincodon typus, assembly GCF_021869965.1. Classification (NCBI taxonomy): domain Eukaryota; kingdom Metazoa; phylum Chordata; class Chondrichthyes; order Orectolobiformes; family Rhincodontidae; genus Rhincodon; species Rhincodon typus. The sequence goes on along the minus strand of NW_025970786.1, from coordinate 1,409 downwards.
CAGAGTGGACTAATGGGGCAGTAATTGGCCGGGTTGGAATAGTCCTTCTTGTGTACAGGACACACCTTGGTAATTTTCCACATAGTCAGTTAGATGTCAATGTTCTATCTGTTATGGAACAGCTTAGCTAGGGGTAGGGCAAGTTCTAGAGGACATGTCTTCAGTACTATTGCCAGAATGTTGTCAAGGCCCATAGCCTTTACAATATCCAATGCCTTCAAGTTGATATCATATGGAGTGAATCAAATTGGCTGAAGACTGGCATCCGTGGTGTTGGGGGTCTCTGGAGGAGGCTGAGATATATCATCCACTTGGCATTTCTGACTGAAGATTGTTGTAAATGCTTCAGCCTTATCTTTTGCATTGAAGTGCTCGGCTCTGCCATCATTGAGGACAGGGACGTTTGTAAAGCCTCTCCCTCCAGGGAGTTGTTTAATTGTCCACCACCATTCATGACTGGATGTCACAGAACAACAGAGTGTAGATCTGATCCTTTGGTTGTGGGAATCACTTAGGCTCATCACTTACTACTAATGCTGTTTGGCATACAAGTAATCCTGTTTCGTAGTTTCTCCTGATTGACATCTAATTTTTAGATATGCCTGGCACTCTCCTGAAATGCCCTCCTGCACTCTTCGTTGAACCAGGGTTGATCTTCTGACTTGAACGTACTGATAGAGTGGGAGATAAGCAGGGCCACAAGATTGTAGATTATGCTTGATTTCAATTACATTGCTGCTGAGGGCCCACTGAGCCCTTCTTAAGATGCTAGATCTGTTCAAAGTTTATCCAATTTAGTACACAGCAATAGTGCTACACAACATGATGTGAAAATCGGATTTCATCTCCCAAAGGACAGTGCGGTGATCACTCTGACTGATACTATCACAGAGAGATGAGTCTGTGGTAGTGGTTGGGAGTTTGCCAGGTGGTTGTTCTGCAACATGTGGTGAAGGAACCAATAACAAGAACAACATTGATAATCTTATCCTCAGCAAGAAGAGAGTCAGACTGGACTCAAAATGTTAACTGTTTCTCTCTCCATAGATGCTGTCAGATCTGCTGAGTTTCTTCAGATTTCCAGCAGCTGCAGTATTTTGCTTTTAATCAAGCTAGTAAGCCTACTCTGTACCGCTTCTAATGTACGTAAATCATTTGTTAAATAAAAGACATCAAAACTGCATACAATATTATAGATGTGGTCTCACCAATGCTCTGTATAAATGAAGCAATTCCTCTTGTAATAATGGACAGTATCCCATTAGCGTTCTTGATTACCTGCTGTATCAGCATATTAACCTTTTATGACTCACACACCACAATACCTAAATCCCTCTTGCACCTTGGAATTCTGCAACTGTTTGCCATTTAAGTAATACTCTGAATTTTTATTATTCCTGAAGCAAACA
>NW_025970785.1:6056-11539 GCF_021869965.1 Rhincodon typus | reverse complement strand
GGAGGAGGGGAGGGAGACAGGGAGGAGTTTGGGGCTGTTGGGACTGTCTGCAGTATGGTATTGGATGTGTACTTTAGCTGTGTCTTTGTGTGACATGATTAGTTGGTTATAAATTGGGTCCCTCAGAATCCATGTGGGACAATATCTTAAAATTCCATGTGAAATGAACAGCCTCTCGATAAAGCGGTGTCTCAGTGAGTAATACTCCCTGTGATCCAGGTGTTTTTGCAATATCCTGACTGTCTGACCATTCAGCCTGGCAACGATAGTCAATATCAGTTCAGGACAGCCTCTCTCTGTAGGTGAATCACAGACAGCACACACCAGCTAATTCAGAATGGAAGATAGAGTATTTCTCTGTCGTGAAGGCTGTGATGATTGGGAAATGTAGAAGTTGGGGGGGGCAAAGCATTTCAAACTACAACCGTGGAGTGTCATATTTACCTTGTATCTGAAAGTTCACAGGCACCTGGCCTCATTCTGTGTGCGTTCTGCTGCAGGCTCAGTGTCCTGGTGGTTGGATGAAGTTACAGAATAGACCCACTTCCAGTGGAATGGAGTAGCAGGCAGTGGAAATGAGGTGGCTCTGATGACCATCACAAAGCTGCCTGGCACAGATAGGGACTGTGCAGCCTAAGTGGCCCGTGTGAGACTCTACACTCAACATGGATCTACTCCTACGTTGTTTCAGCCTCTCAACATGACCCTCTGTTCTTTCCCCCTCCTCATGTCTTCATCCTTTTAAATGTACCCACGCTGTTTCCCAGAACCACTCTCTACTGGACTGTGTTCCACACTCACAGTGAAGAGACTTCTTGTAAATTTCCGATTGGATTTCTTATTGGCTGTCTATAATCCAATTTGCCATTCTCATGTCACTAACTGCAAGGTTAAAGTTCAGACATTTTCTGCGAGCTGAGTGGTCCATCCTGCTTCATGTGGTTCACAGTTTGTTCGTTGTTCAGTTTCAAACTGCACCTTGCAGAGTTAGCACTTTATTGGCATGGTCTGAGAGGGAGAAACACTAAACATTTCCGCAGCACCTTCAAAACCTCCATGTCCCGGAAGGCTTTACAGTGAATAAATTATATTTGAACTGTGATCAGTGTTGTATCCTGAGGCAACCTGACAGGTTAATGGAGTAAAGCAGTAATCCAGCAGTTCCACAGAAAGACCGGATGGAATTAATCATCATCGGAATTCATCAGGACTGCCCAAACAAAGCCTGCTCTGTCAGAATGAGTCTTGGAGCTCTCCAAAATAACAGTGAGAGCTAAGGAGGAAATGAGGAACTTACCAAAGCTAGGGAGTTGTGATGGATGGCAATTTGAGGAAGGTAGGAAAACCACAGATACAGTCAAGTAGATGGTTGACAGCTGGGAATGGTAGGAGAGGGAGGCAGGAGTCTCCTGTGGGTATGCCCATCTCAAACAGATACTGTATCGGGTTGGTGGGGGGGAATGGTCTCTCTGCACTGCCAGCCAGGTTTCTGGTACTACGACTGGCTCTACTGTAATGAAGGATATGTACGGTTCCAAATGATCGATTGTAACAGGGGACTGTCCAGTCTGGGACACAGACTGATGGTTCAGCAGCTGTTAGCAGGATGTCGGGATGGTGGTTGCCTCCCTGGTCAAGGATGTCTGAGGGTGCAGAAAGGGAGAGCGTGAGGTCATTGTGCACATTGGTACCGATGACATGGATCGGGGAAGGGATGAGGTCCTGCAGAGGGAACATAGAAAACAACGCAGGTTCTCAAGGGTAGTAATATCTGGACCATTCCCAGTGCCACGAGCTAGTGAGGGTAGGAATAGGAGGGATAGAGCAGATGAATGCGTGGCTGAGGAGCTGGTGTAGGGGGCAGGGATTCACATTTTTGGATCATTGGAATCTCTTCTGGGGTAGAAGCGACCTGTGTAAGAGGGACTGGTTCCAACTGTGAATTGGAAGGGGCCCAACATCTTTGTGGAGAGATTTGTGAGTGCTACTCGGGAGGCTTTAAACCAGTAAAGTTGGGGGGTGGAGGTTGGTGGTGGTGGTGGTGTGAGATGGGAACCATTACAATAGTGAGAAAGGCTGAAGCTGGTACAATAGGTAAGGGTAATGAATCAAATAGTCAAGGCAAACAAGCACTTGGTACAGAATGAGGTAAATTAAACTGCATTTATTTCAAAGCAAGAGGCCTGACAGGTAAGGTAGGTGAACTTGGGGCAAGGTTGGGAACATGGGCCTGGGATATCATAGCTATTACAGAGACGTGGCTCAGGGAACAGGACTAGCAGGGTATAGATGCTATAGGAAGGATAGCAAAGGAGGAATGAGACATGGGGAAAGTAACACTGCAGCTGTACTTAAAGGGGATATTCCTTGGAAGTGTAGTTATATGTGTGAAACTGAGAAATTAGGAAGGGGATGATCACCATGTTGGGATGTATTATAGCCCCCGCAACCCCTACCTCCCACCCCCAGTAGTCATCAGGAAATTGAGAAGCAAATACGTAAGGAGATCTCAGATATCTGTAAAAATAATTGGGTTGTAATGGTTGGGGATTTTAACTTTCCAAACATAGGCTGGGACTGCCATAGTGTTAAAGGTTTGGATGGGGAGGAATTAAGTGTGTACATGAATATTTTCTGATTCAGTATGTGGATGTAACTACTACAGAAGGAGCGAAACTTGACCTACTGTTGGGAAGTAAGGCAGGGCAGGTGACTGAGGTGTCAGTGAGGGAGCACATAAGGGCAAGTGACCATAATTCTATTAGTTATAAAATAGTGAGGGAAAAGGATAGACCGGATCGAAAAGTTAAAGTTCTAAATTAGAGTAAGGCCAATTTTGGCGGTATTAGAATGAGCTTTCAAACATTGACTGGGTAAGGCTGTTCACACATAAAGGGATCATTAGGAAGTGGGGAACCTTTAAAAATGGAGTTCAGAGGGGGGGATCTCATAGAGACTTATAAAATTCTAACAGGACTGGACAGGTAGACGCAGGGAGGATGTTCCCGATGGTGGGTGTGCCCAGAACCAGGGGTCACAGACTGAGGATTCAGGGTAGACCATTTAGGATGGAAATGAGGAGACATTTCTTCACCCTCTGGAATTCATTACCAAAGTTGATGCCAAAACATTGAATGTATTCAAGAGGCAGCTAGATATAGCACTTGGGGCAAATGGGATCAAAGGTTATGGGGAGAAAGCAGGACTGGGGTATTAAATTGGACGATCAGCCATGATTGTGAAGAATGGTGGAGCAGGCTCGAAGGACCGAATGGCCTCTTCCTGCTCCTACCTTTGATGTTTCTATGTTTCTATGTAAAATGAAATAGTGACAGTTCAGAGACAGAGTGTTCCTCCTAGGGTGAAGGGCAAGGCTGGTAGATGTAAGGAATGCTGGATGACTAGAGAAATTGAGATTTTGGTCAAGAATAAGAGGGAAGCATATGTCAGGTTTAGACAGCAGAGATCAAGTGAATCCTTAGAGTATAAAGGCAGTAGGAGTATACTTAAGAGAAAAATCAGGAGGGCAAAAAGGCGACATGAGGTAGCTTTGGCAAATAGGGTTAAGAAAAATCCAAAGAGATTCTACAAATACATTAAGGACAAAAGGGTAACTAGGGAGAGAATGGCACCTGTTAAAGATCAGGAAGGCCGTCTAAGTGTGGAACCGCAGGAGATGGGAGAGATACTAAATGAATATGTCGCATTGGTATTTTCTATAGGGAAGGGCATGGAAGCTAGTGAACTTGGAGAAATAAATAGTGATGTCTTGAAAAGAGTTCATATTACAGAAGAGGAGGTGCTGGATGTCTTAAAACGCATAAAGGTGGATAAATCCCCAGGATCTGATCAGGTGTACCCAGAAATTTGTGGGAACCTAGGGAAGTGATTGCTGGGCCCCTTACTGAGATATTTGTATCATCGATAGCCACAGGTGAGGTGCTGGAAGACTGGAGGTTGGCTAATGTGGTGCCGTTATTTAAGAAAGGTGGTAAGGAAAAGCCAGGGAGCTATAGACTGGTGAGGCTGACATCGGTGGTGGGCAAATTGTTGGAGGGAATCCTGTGGGACAGGATTTTCATGCATTTGGAAAGGCAAGGACTGATTAGGGATAGTGAACATGGCTTTGTGCGTGGGGAGTCATGTCTCACTAACTTGATGGAGTTTTTTGAAGAAGTGACAAAGAGGATTGATGAGGGCAGAGAGGTGGATGTGGTCTATATGGGCATCAGTAAAGCGTTTGACAAGGTTTTATATGGTAGACTGGTTAGTAGGGTTAGATCATACGGGATCCAGGGGAAGCTAGCCGTTTGGATACAGAACTGACTTGAAGGTAGAAGACATCGGGTGGTGGTGGAGGGTTGGTTTTCAGACTGGAGACGTGTGACCAGCAGTGTGCCACAGGGATCAGTGCTGGGTCCACTGCTTTTCGTCATTTATATAAATGATTTGGATGTGAACATCGGAGGTATCGTTAGTAAATTTGCAGATGACACCAAAATTGATGGTGTAGTGGACAGCAAAGAACCTTATCTCAGAGTACAACTGGACCTTGATCAAATGGGCCAATGGGGTGAGGAGTGGCAGATGGAATTTAATTTAGATAAATGTGAGGTGCTGCATTTTGGAAAGGCAAATCAGGGCAGGATTTATACACTTAATAGTAAGGTCCTGGGGAGTGTTGCTGAACAAAGAGGCCTTGGAGCACAGGTTCATTTTTTCTTGAAAGTGAAGTCACAGGAATATGAAGAAGACATTTAGCACACTTGCCCTAATTGGTCAGAACATTGAGTGTAGGAGTTGGAATTTATGTTGTGGCTGTACAGGACGTTGTTGAGGCCACTTTTGAAATACTACTTACAATTCTGGTCGCCCTTCTATAGGAAGGATATTGTTAAACTTGAATGAATTCATAAAAGATTTACAAGGCTGTAGTCTGGACTACAGGGTTTGAGCCAGTTCCCCAAGAGCATCAGGGGCTGAGGGGTGGCCTTATGGAGATTTAGAAAATCAGAAGGGGCATGGATAGGGTAAATAGCCAAGGATTATTTTTCCAGGGTGGGGAAGTATAAAACTAGAGGGCGTAGGTTTAAGGTGAAAGGGGAAAGATTTAAAAGGGACTTGAGTAACTTTTTCACGCAGATGGTGGTACATGTATGGAATGAGCTGCCAGAGGAAGTGGTGGAGGCTGGTACAATTACTACATTTAAAATGGGTATATTAATAGGAAGGGTTTAGAGGGATATGGGACAAATGCTGGCAAATGGAACTAGATCAGACTGGGATGTCTGATCAATTCAGATGAGTCGGACACAAGGGCCTGTTTCCATGTTGTATGACTCTATAACAATGACTCTAACCCCTTCAGAAACTCTATCCCAGTGATAGCCAGCACCTTCAGAAACTGTATCCCAGTGAGAGTCAGTACCTTCAAGGACTGTATCCCAGTGAGAGTCAGCACCTTCAGGAACTGTATCCCAGTG
>NW_025970785.1:0-6046 GCF_021869965.1 Rhincodon typus | reverse complement strand
CCAGTGAGAGTCAGCACCTTCAGGAACTGTATCCCAGTGAGAGTCAGTACCATCAGGAACTGTATCCCGGTGAGAGTCAGCACCTTCAGGAACTGTATCCCAGTGAGACAGCCCGTTCAGGAACTGTATCCCAGTGAGAGTCAGTGGACAGGCTGAGAGAGTGGGAGCTATCCTGTTAGAGAGTAGGCAATGGCCTAGTGGTATTATTGCTAGGGTATTAATCCAGAGATCCAAGTAACATTCTGGGAATCTGGGTTTGAATCCTACAATGGCAGACGGTGGAATTTGAATTCAGCAAAAATTTGGAATTAAGAGTCTAGTGATGACCATGAATCTATTGACGATTGTCAGGAAAAAACCGACCGGGTCACGAATGTCCTTGAGGGAAGGAAATCTGCATCCTTACCTGGTCTGTCCTACATGTGACTCCAGACCCACGGCAATGTGGATGACTCTCTCCTGCCCTCTGGGCAATTTGGGATGGGCAATAAATGCTGGTCTGGCCAGTAATGCCCACATCCTGTGAGTGAATAAATGGTCAGTGTCAATCAATAGAATTCTGGACCTTTCTCAAACCTCCTTTTCCTCTGTGGCCAAACAGAGCTCGAGACTGATTGCAGGAGGAGTAGAATGCAGTGACTTTAACAAAGCGTCATAAATTAAGCAGGGAAAGTGTTGACTAAAGCTGTCTTTAAGCAGTAACATACATCTGAATTTAAATGTCCACATGAGCAGATGAGTGAGACTCGGCTGTGAGCTAAGTCCCAATGCCCCTCAGTATCCAAGCTACCTCGATCGCTGGCCTATTGGGAATATTGACAATTAGGAACATGAGCAGAATTTGTCAGCGATGGTACCTGGCTGTCTGTGAATGGAGTTCCCAGAGACTTTGCTTTTGTAATGAAATGAGTGTTGAGTGTGACACGTACTGATTGCCTTAACTTTGTAAGTGTCATTTCAGCCAGTCAAAGAAAATTAATTTGGAGGAGATGCAACAATAAAGCAGCTTGTGCGAATTTGCTGTGGTTATGTTAGTAGCTGCTCAGGCTTTAGTCTCTGATCCAGGCTCGGTGAACTGACCTCTGACCGAGTAGCTGAAGTGAAACTGCTTTTGGGAGTTGGACAATTTGGGATTGGGACACATTGTTTAAAAACAAGAGCTTGGTTTCCTGGGAGTGAAATTTGGGAGCGCAAAGAGTTGTGGAATTGTGGGAGGGAAGAACAGAAATTGCTGGAGAAACTCAGCAGGTCTGGCAGCATCTGTGGAGAGAGAAACAGAGTTAACGTGTGGAGTCTGGTACGAGAAACAACAATGCAATAGCACCATAGCATGTTTACAGCACCCAAGAAGGTCATTCAGCCCGTTGAATTCATGCTGGCTCTCTGTGCAAGAGAGTCCCACTTTCTTCCTCTGCAAATAATTGTCCAGTTCTCCACTGAGAGCCACCTCTGACCCTGCCCCTCCCACACTCTGAGGCAGTGCGCTGCTCAGCCAAACCACTCTCTCGCCGAGGGAAGTTCTCCCTCATGTTGTCATCTCCTTTGTGGCCAATCAATGTCCTCTGCTTCTCAAGTCTTCCTCCAATGGGAACAGTTTCTCTCCATCTACCCTGTCAAGCCCCCTCATTGAAGGCCTCAATCCAATCTCCTGTCCATCTTCTGTGAGGAGCTCAGGCCCAGTTCCTCCAGCCTACCCACAGTCAGGTGTATGTTCCTAAGAGGGACATTCTTGACGTGCCCTGCCACCTTCAACAATCAGTATAAATGTAGCTGGAGTTGTCTCCGTTCCGGGACAGCTTTGAAAATTGCTGACCTTTTTGTTACCTTGCTGATCATTGGGTTTGGTAATCCATTTTACTGATGATTTTTGAAACATAAATATTGGCCAGGATTCCTGGGGAAGCTTGTTCTTCACAGGTACTGGCACCACGTCATCGACTGCCACCTGAGGGGCCAAGCAAAACCTTGTTTCCACGTCACACATTTACCAGATAGCACCTCCAAAGGTGCAGGACTCCCACGGCACTGCAGAGCCAGGATAGCTAATGTGCTCAATTCTTTGATGTTACAGTGCAGAAGGGTCACTGGATTCAAAACATTAACTCTACTTTCTCTCTCCAGAGGCTGCCAAACCTGCTGAGTTTCTCCAGTTTCTGTTTTTTGTCTTCAATTGAACTAACCAATGAGCGACAGCCTGTCTGATTGCCCTCTGCCCCTCAGCTTTCAGGAAAGGATTTGTTCAGGGAGGCATTGAGTTTCATGATTTTGATTTCTTGAGAAAGGGGAATTGAAGATGGCAGTGAATCCATATTTGTAGAATCATAGAATCCCTACAGTGTGGAAATAGGCCATTCAGCCCATTGAGTCCACACTGACCCTCTGAAGAGCATCCCACCCAGACCCACTTCCCTACCTTGTCCCTGTAATCCTGCATTTCCCATGGCCAATCCACCCTAACCCACACATGTTTCTTCCTATAATTACCATCTCACATTGGCCTGTTCATTTCCCTGAGAGACTCTATTAGTCTGAACAAGGGGAGTTTATACAGGTGCTGCTGATACTCTCTGATGTATAAACCCATTGAGCAGTTTCCCATAGTCCCCAATCCCCTGGTGACCTGTGCCTTCAGGCCCAAACTGGGACACAGATGATAAACAAATTAAAAATCACTCAAACATTTCGTTGTGATCTTGTTTAAATTAGATTTTCCTAATCCATTCAGAAACAGTGTTGAATGCACCATGGAGAAGCCAAATCATTTTATGCATTTCAGACTATGATGCGATTAAGACTCCATTACGACACACTTTAATGGGACGGGGCAACATGTGTGAAGAGATTACTTACTCTTCAGATGCAGCTTTTGCTGAGGTTTCTGTGCTACTAGAGGCTTGCTTTAGTTGGAAATCATGAACAAGGCAGCACAGAAACGCAATCTGTTTAAGTTCCACTTTTTGATTAATGTTTCCCATAAAAAGCTGGGATGTTGTAACTGGTTAGTGCTTTGTGTAGAGAGCTCCCACACCAATGGAGTTTATGTCATGTTTCCATCCAGACTGAGTCTGAGGCTAAGATAACAAGGTTTTCTGAAGAAGGGTCCAGACCCGAAACATCAGCTTTCCTGCTCCTCTGATGCTGCTTGGCCTGCTGTGTTCATCCAGCTCTATACCTTATTATCTCAGATTCTCCAGCATCGGCAGTTCCTACTATCTCTGAGTGAGTCTGAGGCTAAACCTGACAATACAAGCTCGGGCCTAGCAAAAGCTAAGGTTACCAACTATCCTGATAGCTACATGATACTGTGATAATGAAGTTATTAATTCAATCTCAATCAATTACAGATAGTACAGGAAAATCCCTAGAGAAGGGGGAGAGTTTAACTCCAAAGTTATCCAGTTCCTGCTCAGAATCTTCCACCACCATAAACCATGGTTCAGATTATTATCACACAAAATGTTTGTAATCTGTACACTAACGACATCAGCTAGGCCAGCATTTATTGTCGAGAGAGTAATATAGAGTCAACCACATTGCTGCAGGTATGGGGTTACATGTGGACCAGACCAGGGAAGGGAGGCAGATTTCCTTCCCTGAAATCCATTAGTGGACCAGGTGGGTTTTCAATTCCCCCACAGTCAAGTGACAACGGTCATCGTTACAGCCTTAATTCCACTATCGGTCATGGCAGGATTTGAACCCATGTTCCCAAAGCATTGATGTGTGGTTCTGAATTACTAATCCACATCACCAGCACATTCCTTAATACTGATTGCTGCAATTTCACAAGTGAATCAATCAGCACTTGCTTTTCATCATCTACCATCAGGTCTCTCCAAAAACCAATGACTCACTCACCAAAACATTGCATTGTTTCTATAGTAACTTTTCAATATATCCATTTAATCCCCCTCCCACAGTCCCATGTACATTCTCTCCCCATCACTGCCTCTACCCACCCATTAGCCCCATATACGCTCTCCTAGAATATTCTGGGGAAAATTTAGGATGAATAAGTCCCAAAAAAGAACAAGTGACGACGTCAGAGCATTATCCTTCTTACCACTGTCTTTTTATTGGAATCTACATTTGGTTTTAGTGCACAGGCCCTTGCTGAGAGTTTCCCGACGATGATGGAATCTTGATAGATACCGACAGGATATACCACAGCACCCCGCTAACTCAGTTAGTCCCTCACTATCCAATGTTTTATTGCCCAGTGATCTCTCCTGCCCAGACCCTCTGTCTCTCCTCCAGTACTGCCAAAGCTGTCATTAGTAAAGCTGAGAACCCAGAGAGGAAATCAGTTGTATCCTGTTTTCTCAACATCAAATCTATGCACTACCCTGCCTGATTAGCAAAGACTGCTCACTCGCAAATGTGGCTGGAACCAAATGAATCAATAATCTATAAGTAATACCCACAATTACAAAGGATCTGGTGCTTTGCCTGTCCCTGGCTCTGTGGAAATTGTGTGTGTGGGACCCCGTACCCCAGTGAGAGTCAGTGTGTGTGTGTGTGTGTGTTTGTGACTGTGTGTGAGTGTGAGTGTGTGTGTGTGTCTGTTCAAGAAGAGATATAGGGATAATCCAGGAAACCATAGACCGATGAGTCTCACATTGGTGGTTGGGAAACTATTGGAGAGAATTCTTTGGGATAGGATTTATGCATGTTTGGAAAAGCATGGCCTAATTAGGGACAGTCAGCATGGCTTTGTGCAGGGCAGGTCATGTCTTACTTACTTGATTGAATTTTTTGAGGAGGCGACAAAGGTGATTGATGGGGGTAGAGCAGTGGATGTTGTTTACATGGATTTTACTAAGGCTTTTGAAAAGATTCCTCATGGTAAGCTCATCCAGAAGATCGAGATGCATGGGATCTATGGTAACTTGGCTGCACCTTGTTGTCTCTGCTTGCATTCAGAACTGGCTTTCCCATAGAAGAAAGAGGGTAATGGTGGGGGAAGGGTGTTTGAACAGAGAAGCTACATTAGCTACTTGCCAGTCCTCTAGAACCTCTCCAGTGGCTAGCAAGGATGCAAAGCTCTTGGTCAAGGCCCCAGCAATCTCATCTCTTGCTTCTCTCAATAACCTGGGGTAGATATCATCGGACCCTGGGGACTTATCCACCTTAATGCTCTTCAAGAGAACCAACACCACTTCTTTCTTGATCTCAAAATGCCCTCACATATTAGCATGCTCCACACAAATCTCACTATCTTCCATATCCTTTTCCTCGGTGAATACCGACATAATGCACTCATTTCGGTTCTCACCCATATCTCTGCCTCCAAGCACAAGTTCCCTCCATTATCCTTGAGTGGTCCTATCTTTTCCCTAGTTGTCCTCTTGTTTTAAATGTATGTATAGAATGCCTTAGAATTCTCTTTAACCCTACTTGGCAAGGTCATTTGATCCTTTCGAGGCTTCATTCAATTAATTTCTATAAATGGTCAACAGCTGGGTGCCCATTACTGCCGATTCAACAACAACAACTTACAGTTATTTGGTATCTTTAACATAGGAGCCATCCCCAGATGCTCTACTGGAGAAATCAGACAAGACATTTAGCCTGAGAGATAGTAGGAACTGGTGATGCTGGAGTCTGAGATAACAAGGTGTAGAGCTGGGTGAACACAGCAGGCCAAGCAGCATCAGAGGGTCCAGACCCGAAACGTGTGCTTTCCTGGACCTGTGATGCTGCTTGGCCTGCTGTGTTCACCCAGCTCCACACCTTGTGGAAACATTTAGCCTGGTGCCGAAGAACGGTGATTATGGGGCTTGGGAACACAGGGAGGTTTCAAGAAGCATCTTAAAGATTTGGTCGGGAAATGCTAAGCTTTTGGGCCGAGGCTGGTGATGGAGAGGTTTTAATCAACACACACTCACACACAGTCACAAAGACACTCGCGCACGCACACACACACACACACTCACACTGTCACAAACACACACACACTCACACACACTCACACTCACACTCACACTCACACTCACACAAACACACACACACTCACACACACTCACACTCACACACAGTCACAAAC
>NW_025970784.1:208-11539 GCF_021869965.1 Rhincodon typus | reverse complement strand
CGAAACGTCAGCCTCTCTGCTCCTATGATGCTGCTTGGCCTGCTGTGTTCATCCAGCCCTGCACCTTGTTGTCTAAAATAAATATTTCCTTCTTATTGTTTCCCGCACATTAGCTTCAGGCAGAGATATTCTTCAGGATTCAGCCAGTTAGATCTGTAATAATGCTTCTGAGCTAGTTTTGTTGATGGCCATTGAAGTATCTACCTGAATTACATTCTGTAACCTTGCTACTTCCATGCTTCTTTCAAGTTGCGTTCAACATGGAAGAATACTAATTCATTAACTGAGGTCAGGTGGTAAGTAGCAACTAGTGCAATCTTTTCTTGTTCAACTTTTACCTTGATATAAAATTACAAAGAATCTGGAGTCATGTCGAAGATGTGCAAGGCTACTCACACCTGACCCTATATGACTGCTATGTGCCACCAACTCCAACAGATCTGTCCTGCTGTTGGTGATAAAAGAAGTGTAGAACATTGGTTGTAAGGTATGATTCAGTAAGTATAATTATTTCAGGCTGTTGTTTGACTGAGCTGTGTGACAGCTCTCTCAAATTTCAAAGATACTCATTTTATTTGCTATTAAAGATGCATTGCAAAGCAGCAAGGAAATTAATTGTTAACACTTGCTTGTTTAATCATTTGCTGTGAAATTTATTCAGCAGGCATAGGGTATTAGCTTTAGTTTGAGACATGAAGGCACTAAGGCAGCCAATGAGTTTTGTTTCAAATGCTTTTAATAATGAGAAAAAGTTAAATTATTACATCAGTACTTCTCCGAAAGAATGTTTAATAAATAGGTCACATTTATTTACATATATTTCTCACAATATTTTGTACAATCTTTCAAGGTCCGATGAAACTCAGGACTGGCTGGTTGTCAGAGGTCATTCAGATCTAATGAGTTGGAAGCATTATGGAGTCATACAAGTGAGACTTAGATTAAAAGTGATAGGTCACTAGACTTTAAGTTGACATTTTCGATACATCTGGACTCCAAAATTAAAGATCTCAGAACCTGGAAACATACATTTTCAAGCCTTTGCAAAGCAGTTTTATTTGTATCATAATTTTAATAAAGTGAATATGTGAAATCATAGCTAACTGAACATAAGGGATTTCTTCGTAGACGAAGGTGATGAACCCATCATTGATATCCATAGGCAGATAATTCTACTGCAGGAAATATCAGATAATTTGACTCACATGTGTCTCATGTTTCATGGAGTGTGATTCATACGCTGCTGAATTAATCTACACATTTAAAAAAATCATTGAAGTTAAGAATTGTCATCTCTTCATATAGCAAGTGCATTCTGCTGTTTTCATCTCATTTGTATTCAACACCAGGGTTGCATATTGACGATTTGAATGGAAATATTTTGACCATTACCGAAATGGTTATCGGATCAATTTCCAAACATTGCTGGCAAAGAAATGGAAGCAGTTCCAAGGATTTTCCTGACCTTTGTTTCCTAATCTATGTGGTCTTTTCCCAATTATCAGTATTTTGTTCATTGTTTTCTTAATGTATCCAAATCAGTCTGTATCTCTGTTATTTTAAGCTTCCAAATTTAATTTATTCCCAACAAATTCAGCTCCTTGTTGCTACTGAAGGTAAAATGTAAAAATTGGCTGTACCAGCCATGCCAAGACTGAGGATCATTTCAGAAAAACTGCATATCACTAGTTGGTTAATGATCAATTGCATAACATGTGGGATGAATTTTTGTGTCTTGGACAGGAACCAGATGTGGGGCCAGTTTCATGCCCTGACCCCAAAAACTGTTTGTTCCAGGCACGCCTTTCTTTATTTTTAAAGGTATTTCACAACCAGGGAGTGTGCTCACCATCCCAATAGGAATGATAGGTGGGCTCCTGAGGCTGGAGGATTGTAGTTGTGCCCCTGTGACTAATACAGATGTACATGTGGATCCCTTTCAGGTTTAAGTACAACCCTTCCTTCCCCTGGCCTAAGGCTGGCACATCGATCTGAGCATGTTCCGGGACAATGTGGGTTGTTGCATGCCAACTGGAAATGTTAATAGGCCCCGTAATTACTTTAGAACATAAAGCAAAATGCCAAAGGTGTTGAAAATCTGAAATAAAAACAGAAAATTCTGGAAATAATCAGCAGGACAGAGAGCAGCTATAGACAGAGAAACAGATTTACTATTTTAAGTCAATGATGAACCTTCATTATCAACCTGAAATGTTAACTCAGTCTTCCACACAGCTGTTGTCTGACCTACTGAGAATTTACTACATTTTCTGCTTTCTCTACTTAATTACATTATTTTGATCTTGTATGGAGGTAATAGTGTCAGGAGCTGTTCATGCCTCCAACTTCTCTGAAAATGGAATTGTGGTGTCAGCAATACTAAATTACATTTAATTGGAACCCAAGCACACATCCCCAGGCAACTGAAAATGCAACCTCGAGGGTTCTACACAGTGCTGTCTGTAAGACAGGCTTTGTGATTTACAGTCTGGCAACTGACTCTATTAAACCCTTTAACCTGATTGAATTACAAAGTCACTCACACTCCATAATAGCCATTTATGACTGCAAATGTTGAGCTGTGACATTCTGAATGAAAACTTGTATCTATATTTTGATATCTTTAAAAAGCAGACAAAATATCAGTAACACAATCTTACATCTTGGAAATTATATAAATCAGAGCATTGTTATCTGAATAATTTGATTATACTATGGACTTTTAAAACAAATGGCATCCATTACTATCTAATGTGAACTCCCAACTTCAGGTCACATGAAGAGTACTTTGCAACTTTGATATTGCTAAAGGAGAATGTCATGTGCGTTTATTGATACTACAAACATATGTAGTGCCAGTGGATAATGTTTTTAATTCACAGAATTAAAGTCCAGCACCAGTTCAGTAAGATCATTACCTAACATGAGTAAATTTGAAGAGTCCAGTCAGAACCAAAGTGGGAATGAGACAATGGCAATCAACTAACCAGCATGAGGAGTTGCCTATTTCTTTCCAATTGTTTGTGAATGGACTCCTCTAAATGCTATCAGCTCGAAACTGTCCCTACAGAATCTAATGATGCCTTTCTAAACTCTTTCTTATCCTTCCAAAATTAGTCAATGAAATGTCATCCAGGTAAGATTGATTTTGCTAGGATTTTACTTCCTCAGTGTTAGAATATGATCATTTCATTCATGGTGGTCAAATTGTGCCTTCTGTTTTCATAGAATAAGTAGCAAGAAAAGTCAAGTGATATTTTAATGTAATATCTGTAAGTTCACAGGATAAAGGAAAGTAGTCAGATGCCACTATATCAAATATGTTTCCCCTTAGTTAACGACAGTTGTTTTCTGCACACCAGTAGCTTGTTGTTGAGGTGCAAATACAATGGTAGCGTAGTATGAATCATCAGAGGCAATTGAAGATGCTAGAGTCTGTCGAATATTTTGTCCGGGGACATCTAGTGCAGCATAGTCAGGACAGAACACTGTAGAAATTGGATCCTCTGCTTTCTAAAATTAATTGAAAGAAAATGAATGTGAATAAGACTCATCTTTGATTTGTGCATTGTAAAGGTTTTCTTGAAGTAGAATCCTAAAGTGATTTTAGGCTTGTATTGAGCCAAATTGAAACAATCTCTGCAGCCTGATTCCAGAATGCGGTAATGTTAAACCCTTAGAGATTCTGTCACACCATTTAGATCTAGTCAACTGGTGTTTCATAACATTAACATGAGCATTAGGTAAAAAACATTGAACAATGAGGTAGTCCCTGGCAACTCTTTCATTTCTTCATTTACTTGCCTAGATGGTAGGCTTGCATAAAATCTCAAGTCAAAATTGAACTTCGGCCAGATTGTTAAAATGTAGTCCTAAGGTCAGCATAATTGAATTATTTGAGATGAATTCCAGGCATTATATTTGTCACAGGTTGGTTAGCTACCACACTTTTACTCACCAGAAGCTGGACCCAGGCATTTCTGAACTCCAGGAACATTAATAAGAAATATTTGGAGGGATATGGGCCAAGCGCAGACAGGTGGGACTAGTTTAGTTTGGGATTATGGTCAGCATGGACTGGTTCGACTGGAGGGTCTGTTTCCATCCTACTTGAGTCTATGACTCTAAGACGCTAAGCCATTATTACATATTGGAAGCTCTCTTTTTAGATGGGAATGGACCTAGAATGCAGCTGTATGATTAAAAGGTTTGCAGTAGCTTAAAGTTGAAACCAATTAGAAACAAGAGCAGAAAGGACTTGGAACGTTATGTTTTGCTATGTCTTCCGGAAAGCAGATAGCCTCCAGGTTCATCTGTGTCGATATGGAAGTGCTGCTGAATTAAGTCAGGGAAAGGGGGAAACACATTAGTTCAGAACCCTTTGCAGAGTTGATCAATCACAGTGGAAGGAGATGTCAAGATCTGTTACCCCACATATATCAACTTAGCTCCAGCAAATATCGAATTTTTGTATCAGTCTAGAAAAAGGTAAGAAGACCTAGCCACATCTACCAATAAAACAAAGTATTAAGTTAGGTTTTCTACATGTAATTTCCTAAAGCACTTGAACTGTTTGCCAATAAAAGATATTTACAGATGAGGAAGGCTATGCAGTTCACCTGTATTTTTGCAGCCAGGAAAATCTTAACATCCCAAATTGCTTAACTCAAATGTTTCTTCAATTATCCTAGGACTAACACCTCTTCCATATTCTTTGTTCCACATATTGATCACTTTTCAAGTGAAGAATATGCTGAGAAGAGGTATCGGAATTAAATGTAAGTAAGCAAATAAAATCAATATGTGCTGCTCTGAAAGTAGTTTGTTCAGAGATTTGATGCCCATATTTGATTTTAAGAAATGGCTTTTTTGATTTGATTATTTTGCCTTTCTTCTAAAATCTTCATAAACCTCAGTAACAAGTAGAAATGGTACTCAGAATGCGATACAATATATATCAGCCAAATGTGCTGACCATGAGAATCCTTACACTAATCTAAATCAGTGTTGTTCAGTAGTTCAACTGGCATTGCTAAAGCAATATTTTTCCTGTCAATATTTTTCCAAGAGAGTCCATGCAATTGTTGAGAATCAAATAGTCTTTTATTCTCTTGATTATCTGTGACACTAGAAATAAATTGTTTAAAATGGGACTCACTGAAGAAATGCAGCCAATTGCACAAGGTAACCTTGAAACCAGATAATGATCAAATAACTTATTTGTGATGCTGATTGAAGGATGACTATTGGCAGGACACTGAGTCAATGTTTCTGCTTTTCATTGTCTTAGTGTCAAAGGGGTGCACCTCCCATGGTGCAGGGTTATCGACCAAAATTTTATGGTCAAGTTTTAGGAGGGTGACATGAAACCACATAGTTCTGACTCAGACATCTTGTTTCTCTCTTTCTCTATCTTTCTCTGATATGAGAGTGATACAGATTATGTAATCACAGCCACAATCCCACAATGTTATATGTGTCTATTTCTTAGTTTAACATTGTTCTGTTGACTTATTCAGTTCAGGGTCAATGTAAAATAGGATGGCAGATCCACCTCTACACCTCACATTTACATTTTGTGGCTGATGGGGATCATGTGATTTCCTGGAATAGAAGTGGATCACATGAATACCTGTGCAGTGACATTTCAGTAGATGTTCACTGCACAGATTATCATTGCTTTGGCTGAATAAATTGACGAAAGCAACAAAGGATCTGAGCTTATGAAATGAAATCAGCAAACAGTTTATTATGTGTTGATAACCTCAAGTACAATTACCTGGCAACTGACATTTGCTGGAGGAGGATTGGCATTAGGACCTAGAAGAAGAAAAAAAATGTGTAAAACGCATATTTATAAGCTAGTATGATATATTTGTAAGTGAATTGGATGAGAAAAGCACCATCTGCTCCAACTGAAACCTTTGCACAATGTGACACCATTTTAGAAATCACCTCTTAAAATGTGAAAAATGAAGCCCCTGAGCACGCATAAAACTGTAACATTTTTTCTATCTGATGTCTGTAAGTTCAGCAGGTAGTCACCAGTACTACAAATATATTATTACCACATTTGTCACAGGTTGGTTAGCTACCACACTTTTACTCACCAGAAGCTGGACCCAGGAAGTTCTGAACATGTTATTTGCAGTATCAACCACAGCTTTCAGAAAAAAATGGAATAAAGGGATTGCAGATAGTGTCAAAGTCAGCTTTTTTGGTAATAGAATAAACACTGTTAGAGGCTTATATCTTTAAAATGAAGGTATAAACTGACTGAAGTAGAACCACAAGGCAAGTTAATATTGAGTTCTTTAACAGCTAAATTATTCTGTTGCATCCTGTGCAATTTTGAATCTCACTTCAGTAATGATAAACAACTTGCCTCTGAATTTTCTGGGTAGTTTTCAGAATATCATAATTCTAATAGCTCATTAGGCTAAAACATACACTAATGCCAGATCGTTGATGGTAGAATTATTCCAAAGTGATGTGCTTTGTATATTCACAAGTTTTTATATGTGTTGTTAGTTTAGACTGTATATGAATGTCTGGGGAAGGTCAGCAGTGATGGACAATTCAATCTCCACCAAACAGATGGAAAGCCATAAATTTCTGCATCTATCCCATTTTTAAAAAGATGTTAGTTTAAATTTCTCAATCAGTGATTTTCTACAGTGACGCATCAGAACAGGAGACCATTACAAAAGATACTTGAGTAAACGCACAACTTGTCTTTTGACTTTAAAATGAAATGAGCCAATGTAGGTGCAAAGCTTATAAAAAATTTCTGCCCTTGTGCTTTTGCAGAAGTTCAAGGAACAGGACAAAGTTATCCAGCAAGGCAGAAGGGAACATCACAATATGCTCAGAAATTAAAAACCGAAAGAACTGCAGATGCTGTAAATCAGGAACAAAAACAGAATTTCCTGGAAGCACGCAGGTCTGGCAGCATCTGTGAAGAAAAAGTCAGAGTTAACATTCCGGGGTCAGATGAACCTTCCTCAGAATTGGGTCACCAGACCCGAAATGTTCACTCTGATTTTTTCTTCACAGATTCTGCCAGACCTGCTGAGCTTCCAGCAACTTCTGCTTAGAAATTATATTTGACATCTAAGATTAGGTCCATGTACCTATGTTAAAATAATTGTGGGACAGGAAGAACAGCAGATAGTTAATTCCTACATGTATTAATGTTTTTCCTGAAAGTAAATATCTGTGTTTAACTTGGCTGACCAGTCATGCTGTTTACTTATGGTGAAGTAACTTCTAACAGGATCTAAGGAAATCTTCAACATTCATTGCTGCTCCTGATTTTAAAGGAGTGCCATCTGTATTAAATGTCAAGCTTGGAACTAGGGGAATCAACCACTGAAGTTCTATAATAAAATGTACACAAAAACATATGGCATTGTGCATAGTACACATCAACCTTGAAACACAGCCTAATTGTAACTAACTGTGGTAGCAAATCATATATCACTACTTTTGTTTTTAATAGGTTATTCATATCATTAATGAGTAATCCAGATGTTGGACTGTTAGTCTAAAGATTTTGAGTTCAAGTCCCATGATGATATTTTGAGAATTTGGAAGACTATCTGGAAATAGAAAAGCTGGTAGCTGTAAAACAGTGAATGCAGACACTGCCCTCACTCACCTTTGGCGTGAGGAGCCTGATCCATTGGGTGGGTGCAATACTGGCAGCTGCCAATGCTCCCGATGGTGCTGACAACATTGAGGTGCTGCCTTACACCGATTGGTAGACTTTCATCCCTCGGAAGGCCAATGGATGACCATTTAATGCCTGACAGGCTTTTCATTCATGTCAGATCTCTACCATGGAACTGAGGGAGATGCTCACTGGCTCTCCAGCTATTGCTTGAGAACTTGCTTGGTAAAGCTATTGGAATATCATAAAAACAAATGCGATTAATTAAAGCATAAATTGTTGGAAAAGCTCAGCAGGCCTGGCAGTATCTGTGGACAGAAAGCAAGAGTTATTATTTCGGGTCCACTTACCCTTCTTCAGAACTGGACTGAACTAGTCACTAGACCTGAAACTTTAATTCTGTCTTCTCTCGACAGATGCTGCAAGACCTGCTCAGCTTTCCTAGCAATCTCTGTTTTGGTTTCTGATTGCCAGTATCTGCAGTTTTTTGGGTTATTTTTGAGATGAATTAATGTCCTTTGTAGAAAGAAACTTGCCATTCTTGCCCAGTCTGGCAATATGTGACTGCGGTCCTAAGTCAATCAATTGTGAGGTGTCTCACAATGCAACTAGAGATGGGCAATGAATGCTAGATTTGCTGGAATTGTCCACTCTGAGAATAAATGATGAAAAGAGGAGGTATTATATCCAAGCTTCAAAATAGCTGCCATCCTCTTACATTGTCATACATTTGTTTGGGTTTGGGTTTGATCCAGAAGAGATTTTAATTTCCTGATTTTCATTGTCGAGCTAGTGATGCTTATTCTAGTCATCTTAATAATATTATTGTTCATTTAAAAATAATCCCTTTGTTTGCTCTCTTCCTTTCTATCATTCTAAGTGATAGTTTCCTGGATGGGAAGAATGACCCTGTTCAAGGTTTTTGCCAATCTCAGTCCATAACCATCTGCTGGAAGAGTGACCAAGTTGCCTTCTTCCTTAATTTTTATCCAGCTCACAGGAAAGAACCTAGCTTTAATGTTTTGTATTTTTTTTTCCTCTAAGAGTCTTCTTCTTTCCGAAATCTTGGAACTTTACCTCTAAGAGTAAGACTTATGCTCAGAAAATTTCCAAATGTAGTTTTGTTGATGCAAAGCCACAACAGATCAGCCATTGTACAATAGACTGGCACATCAGTGCTGCATCTCATCCAGATCAAACCATGTCCACACATCTGCATGAGCTCAATTTCTCTTTTACCACTTACCTCGAGTGGGATTTCCATCATATTTAGTTTGTGATCTTTGTCCCTGTGCATATAATTTATGAAAATTCTAGACGATAGATAAATGCAGATGGCTTAAAATAGATAAGCCCCGTGTGCTTGGAAAGTGGAAGCTTAGATCTACGTGACTGTGTAACGTCTGACAAATGTGCTTCAAAGCATTGACTGTATTATCTGCTTGAAGTACAGAATTGGTTACACATAAAAAAGATCTTCTGAGACTTACCTTGTTTTTTTGGTCGGTATCTGAATAAAATGTAAATTAGCAGGCAGATGATGACAAAGGCAGCTATTACCGCTGAAACAATTATTTGAATTCTAGCTTCCTTATCTTGGAATTCTTCTGCCTCATTTCTGTCTGTGTTGTTTCTGTTTGGTGGATCAATCCACTGTTCGTCTAAAAATGAACAAAACTTCATTTATGAACAATAGGAAATCTCAATAGTCATGCACTGTCAGAACAATATTTTACAAAAAATAACTGTTGCCTAAATTTTAAAACAATATTTTTGCCTGTAATTGAAATCAGACTTATTAAAAATGTAGCGAACATAGAGAATGCTGGTTTGGCAGCATCTGTGTAAACAGAAACCGAGCTAACGCTCTGAAGAAGAGCCATACTGGACTTGATTAGTTAACTCTATTTCTCTCTTCACAAATTGCACCAGACTTGCTGAATTTTTTTCAGCAGACTCTGTGTTTGTTTCAAATTTCCTGCATCCATAGTATTTTGCTTTTATTATTAAACTGCAATATTTGTAATGCCCAGATAGATAATTAATTAATGTCAAGGCTATATAATTTACCATAGCTTTAGCAGTAGCTTACATCTCATTAATAATTGTAACATTATACCAGTAGGGAAATCAAATAGCAGTAAAGATACTCCTAGCCATTTCTCTGAAACATCTTGTGGTCAGATTTGGAGTAATGTATCTGGAGAGTTCTTTACAAATCAAAGATCCGCTTTCTTAGCAAAGAAGTGACCTAAGACATTGCAAGTTTCTCAAGGATGTGTGTGTGTGTGTGTGTGTCAGGAGAAGAGAGAGTGAGCAGGGTGGAGGGGATAAAATAATTCGAAGAAGGGTGATATAGATGTTAAAAGAAATTACAGATTTACAGGCGGTGAATTTTATTCACAACAGTGACAGACAAATGTTCTGAAGGATATCTTGATGTCAAACTGGCCTCTGTATTCTTCAGTAATTGCCTGAGGATCTGGTTACTACAAATTATCTGGGTTTAATTCCCTCCAAGGGCTGTCTTTTGTGCATTTGTGAATATAATCATATAAATTCGTGTCTGTGTTATTTACTTTGCTTATTTGAATGGGATTCTGCTGGTGATAAAATAGTCTAATATGATTTTATGAAAATGAATTAACAGATGCACTAAAAATAGCACTCAGAGGAATTTCTGCATCAACATCTGCCTACTTTTACTGGTAATTTAATAATTTGCAAATTATTATTGATGAAGCAGTAATGGTGCTGATGGAATTAAAAGTAAAATGGATTACTGTAAAGTCTGGAAAGCTTAATAGCTTCCGCCATCTGCAATCCGACCCCACCACCAAAGACATCTTTCTCTCCCCACCCTTATCTGCTTTCCGGAGGGACAACTCTCTCCGTGACTCCCTTGTCTGCTCCACACTCCCCTCCAGCTCCACCACACCCGGCACTTTTCCCTGCAACCGCAGGAAGTGCTACACTTGCCCCCATACCTCCTCCCTCGCCCCCATACCTCCTCCCTCACCCCCATCCTAGGCCCCAAGAAGACTTTCCACATCAAGCAGATGTTCACCTGCACATCTGCCAATGTGGTATACTGCATCTGCTGTACCCGGTGTGGCTTTCTCTACATCGGGGAAACCAAGCGGAGACTCGGGGACCGCTTTGCAGAACACCTACGTTCGGTTCGCAATAAACAACTGGACCTCCCAGTCGCGAACCATTTCAACTCCCCCTCCCATTCCTCAGACGACATGTCCATCCTGGGCCTCCTGCAGTGCCACAACGATGCCACCCGAAGGTTGCAGGAACAGCAACTCATATTCCGCTTGGGAACCCTGCAGCCCAATGGTATCAATGTGGATTTCACAAGTTTCAAAATCTCCCCTCCCCCTACCGCATCCCAAAACCAGTCCAGCTCGTCCCTGCCTCCCTAACCTGTTCTTCCTCCCACCTATCCCTTCCTCCCACCTCAAGCCGCACCTCCATCTCCTACCGACCAACCTCATCCCGCCCCCTTGACCTGTCCGTCCTCCCTGGACTGACCTATCCCCTTCCTAACTCCCTACCTACACTCACCTTTACTGGCTCCATCCCCGCCTCTTCGACCTGTTTGTTTCCTCTCCACCTATCCTCTCCTCTATCCCTCTTCTATCCACCTCCCA
>NW_025970784.1:0-108 GCF_021869965.1 Rhincodon typus | reverse complement strand
CCCCAAAACCAGTCCAGCTCGTCCCTGCCTCCCTAACCTGTTCTTCCTCCCACCTATCCCTTCCTCCCACCTCAAGCCGCACCTCCATCTCCTACCGACCAACCTCAT
>NW_025970783.1:3619-11540 GCF_021869965.1 Rhincodon typus | reverse complement strand
AAAGAACTCAATAAAGTTTGTGAGGCACGACCTACCCTTCACAAAACCGTGTTGACTATCCCTAATCAAATTATTCCTTTCTAGATGATTATAAATCCTCTCTCTTATAATCCTTTCCAACACTTTACCCACAACCGAAGTAAGGCTCACTGGTCTATAATTACCAGGGTTGTCTCTACTCCCCTTCTTGAACAAGGGGACAACATTTGCTAGTCTCCAGTCTTCTGGCACTATTCCTGTAGACAATGACGACATAAAGATCAAAGCCAAAGGCTCTGCAATCTCCTCTCCAGCTTCCCAGAGAATCCTAGGATAAATCCCATCCGGCCCAGGGGACTTCTCTATTTTCACACCTTCCAGAATTGCTAACACCTCCTACTTATGAATCTCAATCCCGTCTAGTCTAATAGCCTGTATCTCAGTATTCTCCTCGACAACATTGTCTTTTTCCTGTGTGAATACTGATGAAAAATATTCATTTAGCGCCTCTCCTATCTCTTCGGACTCCACGCACAACTTCCCACTACTGTCCTTGACTGGCCCTAATCTTACTCAAGTCATTCTTTTATTCCTGACATACCTATAGAAAGCTTTAGGGTTTTCCTTGATCCTACCTGCTAAAGACTTCTCATGTCCCCTCCTGGCTCTTCTTAGCTCTCTCTTTAGGTCCTTCCTGGCTAACTCGTAACTCTCAAGTGCCCTAACTGAGCCTTCACGCCTCATCTCTACATAAGCTGCCTCCTTCCTCTTGACAAGAGATTCAACTTCTTTAGTAAACCACGGTTCCCTCGCTCGACCACTTCCTCCCTGCCTGACAGGTACGTACTTATCAAGGACACGCAGTAGCTGTTCCTTGAACAAGCTCCACATCTCAATTGTGCCCAGCCCCTGCAGTTTCCTTCTCCATCCTAAATCTTGCCTAATTGCCTCATAATTGCCTTTTCCCCAGCTATAACTCTTGCCCTGCGGTATATACCTATCCCTTTCCATCGCTAAAGTAAACGGAACTGAATTGTGGTCACTATCACCAAAGTGCTCACCTATGTCCGAATCTAACACCTGGCCTGGTTCATTACCCAGTACCAAATCCAATGTGGCCTCGCCTCTTGTTGACCTATCTACATACTGTGTCAGGAAACCCTCCTGCACACATTAGACAAAAACTGACCCATCTGAAGTACTCGAACTATAGCGTTTCCAGTCAATATTTGGAAAGTTAAAGTCCCCCATAACAACTACCCTGTTACTTTTGCTCCTATCCAGAATCATCTTTGCAATCCTTTCCTCTACATCTCTGGAACTTTTCGGAGGCCTATAGAAAACTCCCAACAAGGTGACCTCTCCTTTCCTGGTTCTAACCTCAGCCCATACTACCTCAGTAGACGAGTCCTCATCAAAACGTCCTTTCTGCCACCGTAATACTGTCCTTGACTGACAATGCCACACCTTCCCTGATCTTACTGAAACATCTAAACCCCAGAACCTGCAACAACCATTCCTGTCCCTGCTCTAACCATGTCTCCGAAATGGCCACAACATCGAAGTCCCAGGTACCAACCCCTCTTATTTTCCTAATCCTATTGTCTGATCTGAATTTTTTTTTGTAGCGGAGATCTTGAGCATCGTCACATCTTTTCATTCATACAAAAGCAAAAAAAAGAGACGTTTGTATTCATGTAGTGCTATTCATGACCTGGGGATTCTCAAATTAGTTTACGACTAAGCAAGTACTTTTGTGATATACAGTCACAATTGTAATGTGGGTAATGTGACAGCCAATGTGCACACAAGAAGATCCCACAAATATCTAATTGTGACCAGCTAATCTGTTGTCATGCTGTTCAATGAGGAATAAGTTTTTTGGTCAGGAAGTCCCCCACCCACCCCCTGTTGATAACTCCCAAACTGTTATTTGAGTGGTGTCATCAGATCTTTTACATTTGCCTGAGGGACCAAATGGAAACTCATTGAAAGGGGATACTGTAGCAAGCACAAACCTCCTGATACTTTTCTGGAAAGTCAGCTTAGATTTTTGTACTCCATTCTCTGGAGTGGAAATTGAAACCTAACAGCCTGCTAACTTGGGTGAGAGTTTTATTGAATGAGCCACGATACTGCTCTCTTCCTTGCTTTCAGTATGCAGAGGTAACTCTGCTATGACTAAAGTCACAAATCGTATTGATTCAGACTGTTAGCGTTTATCCCTCCTTGCCGTCAATGTCTCCATTAGACACACTTGCTCAGATGAGTGGAATTCAGTAGTTCTGACCATACGGATGTACTCAAACATACCTTTTGTGTCTAAAGTTGGGGGGGAAATATCTTTGTTGTATTAGCATAAACAGTTAATATTGTGATAATGCTGTCATGCCAGTTACTTTTAATGCAAAAATCTCCAAGCTGCTTGCACTTTTTGGATCCAAGCTCTCCTTTTGTGAATGTGTAAACTTGCCTTTGATCATTAATTAGCTCCTCTTAAAATGCTTTCATGGGGTGTTGGTGTAGCTGGATAGATGGGCACTTATTGCCCATTACTTATTGCCCTTGTAGATGTTGAGCTGCTGCAGTTCACGTTGCATAGGTACTCAACAGTTCTGTTAGATGGGAGTCCCAGAACTTTGACCCACCCAACAGTAAAGGAATAGTGATAGGTTTTTTTTTAGTGTCAAAATGGTGTGTGGTTTGGAAAGAAACTTGTGGTACAGTACACCTGTTGCCATTGTCCTTCTTGGTGGTAATATTCACAGGAATGGAAGATGCTGTTATCAGAGCCTTGGAGGTCTGTGTATGACATGAGGATTGATCTTCCTGACTTTCATTCTTATTAGTAGGTCTTTCACACTGCTCTGTTTCTCCCTTCCTCTCCATCTGAAAGACAACCTTCAAGCAAACGCTTGAACAGTCCTTTGCCTGAAAAAACATAATGTATGTTGATGCAGTTGACTACATCAAGCACTTTAATCACTGCTTCATTTTGTGGAACTCCCATGCCAGATTTCTACCATTCCCAGCTATGACTTTTAATTCTATCTCTGCACATTGATCTCCACGGTCCCGCAATATTGGTCATCCAAACACTGCTGAATTTGAAACACACAAGCTAGGAAACTGAATTTCAGGAATGCACGATTTGTAACTTGTACAGTACAGTGTCCCAAAACAGACTTTATGAAATGAAAGTTTTCTGGAAGAGTAATTTTAGTATGCTGCTGTGATTGTAATAGTAAACTGACCTTGAGTGGTGCAGCTAATGATAATATAATGTGTAGTTAAGCAGGTGATTGGGTTAATTGATTAAATGCCCTGTGGATATAAAGGGGAAACAGCTGCAGTTCAGTGGTCATGTTTCTGTGATTCAGAGAGCCCAGGTTCAAGTCTCACCCGCTCCAGCAGTGAATCCTAACGTGTCTGAACAGGTGGGTAGCAAAAAATCTACAGAACATAGGAGCAGGATTAGTCTATACTCAAATTACACATTTAAAGTATGTGAGCCTGTTCCACCATTGTATGACTTCATAGCCGATTATGTGGCCTAAGTCCTAATACTTGTCTTTGGCCATATCATTTGAGAGATTTTCAAGCAAAAAAGTATTAATCGCAATTAAAATTAACAACTGATGTAGCATCAACAGCCATTTGTGGAAGAGTTATAAACATCTGCCTCCCTTTGGAAAGTTTTATTTGCTCATTACCTTCAGTTCTGCAGGCCGTTAGAAGGGATCTTATTAGACCCATTATATGTTGTACTATCTGAGCAGAGGAGGAGTTTTTATGAATATTTTGGCATGGTTTCAGAAACTGCTGTCTCACTTGTAGAATTCTTTTAAGGAGTCTAAATTGGTGGATGTTGGAAACTGCAAATAAAGATACAAAATAATGTAGAGATTTTAAAAAAAATTCAGATTCCTAAAAAGGTTGAGGCCTTTGGGATTGCTGATCATATTTTGGGTTGGGTAAAGGAGGGATTGCTTCATGGTAGTTGGAAAATGATTTATTTAGCCCTAGTCTTGGAGCCAATTAAATTTAAAAAGTTGATGGGTTGAATAGCTCGCCAGGAAACATCACAAACATATAGATATAACACAACGTACAGCTGGAGGAACACAGCAGGCCAGGCTGCATCAGAGGAGCGAGAATTCTGAAGAGTCGCAACCTGAATTGTCAACTTTCCTGCTCCTCTGCTACCTGGCCTGCTGTGCTCCATACTGTTATCTCTGACTCCAGCATCTGTAGTTCTTACTATCTCCTCATAAACGTGCAGGTGCAGTTAGTTGCTCAGAGAAATCAATGTATGTCTACAGTAATAGTAAACTACAAGGCAATACTACATTTTAAAAACCTTCATTCAGCAGTGAAGATGGTGAAACCCATTTTTGCTTCAAATGAAAATTCTACATGACTGATTAATTAATCTAAAGATTGGCTTGAGGCCAATCCAGAATGGGCTACATCACAGATGGGCAAAGATTGGAGAATTTCTAATTTAGTTGGGTGTTCTATTGGGGAATGTGCTCAGTTAATTCCAGTTAGGACCTTGTATGGTTTACAGCCCAAAGATGGGCAGAGTAAACGATGGTCAGTCAGGAACAAAAACAGAAGTTGTTGGAAAGTCTCAATAGGTCTGGTAGCATCTATGGAGAGAAATTAGTTTTCGGTTTGGGTCCAGTGAGCCTTCAGAACTGATGATAGCTATGAAAAGGATAGTTTCCATACAGGAGATGGGATAGGGGTGGGAGAAGTAGACATTAAATGGTGATAGAGCCCAAAGAGGGAGAAGAACAGTTGCACAGACAAAGGAGTAGATATCAGTTAGCTTGGGAGAATGATTAGCTACCAATGGAGACAACTGGGGGGCTAACAATGGGTTGTGTAATAGCAGACCATGTGATAACAAGGCCTGGTGTGTGAGGGTTGGGGTAAGGATATGGAAGAAAGTGGCTGAAGCCCTAAAATTGTTGAATTCTATTGAGAGCAGAAGGCTGTAGAGTTCCCAACTCATACTGAGCTTCGCTGGAAGCACTGCAACAAGCCTGAGACAGATGTTGGCCAGGAAACAGTGGCATGTTGAAATGCAACTAGAAGCTCATGGTCTGCAGACCGAATGTAGATGTTCTGTGAAGCAGTCACCCAGTCTGTGCTTCGTTTCTGCAATGTAGAGGAGACCATATTGAGAGTAGCAAATGTAGTAGACTAGATTTGAGTGAAGTGCAGGTAAAGTGGTGCTTCACCTGGGAAGAAGCCTTCCTGCTCCTCTGCTGCTTGGCCTGCTGTGTTCATCCAGCTCTACACCTTGTTATCTCTCTTCACCTGGGAAGGAGTGTTTCAGCCCTTGGATGCTGTGGAGGGACTCTGTATACGGGCAGGTGTTACGTCACTTGTGGTTGCAGGGGAAGGTGCCATGGTGCTGTTGGGGTGGGGAGAATGGTGGGCTGGGCTGTTTGGAATGAAGGAGGAATGGGCCAGGATGTCGCAGACGAAAGGGTCCTTGCAGAAGGCTGACTGGAGAGGAGGGGAATGTGATTGGTGGCATCCTGCTGGAGGTGGCAGAAATGGCGGTCACCTTTTTTGTTCCCTTGTAACTTTAGCTTTGAGTGCAGTTTTAGCATATTAAGTCAAACTAATCTGAAAATGTTAAAGGAAAGTGGTGTTTCTTGGCCTTGGTGTTGAAAAGATTCCCATGAGAACTTTTTAAAATGATTCCTTTATCTCCTCATGCAAGATTGGAACCAGATCCTTAAGGGGGTCGTTCAGCCATTCTTTGTCCTTGAGCACTACTGAAGATATTGTTCAAAGTGTCTTTTCTGTTTGCAAGTATTTCTGATACCTTCATGGTTAAATGCAGTGTTTAATTCAACATTGTTTCCCACCATGAAATAATAAGAAAAACTGCAAAATGAAACAAAAATAAGAACATGTACCACTTGCAAATTTTCTGAAGTGCTCCATCTGTCTTGTGTATGCCAAAGTCTGCATTTGTGTACATGTTCTTCCTGAACACAATTTTTTTCAGTAAATCCAGAAATGTGAATCTCCATCAAATGTTACCATTCGGTTAGACTTTTAAGTTATATGAATATATAAATTCAGGAGCGGAAGAGACTATTTTGATCCCTTGGAGTCACCTCCATTTCATAACATCATAGATGATCTGTGTTGAATACCACATTCCTGTCTACCCTCAATCATTGATTCTACCTGCCTCTAATTTAAAAAAAAAATTCAACAACCCCTTAGGTCCCTCTTCCTAAATGTTTCCCCTCTTACCTTAAACCTATGCCTTCTAGTTTTGGACTGCCCCACACCAGGGAAAAGACTTTTGTCTATTTGCCCTATCCATGCCCCTTAATCTCCGCTCCTGGGAGAATATCCCCAGCCTATTCAGCCTCTCCTCCCTATAGCTCAAAGCCACCAATTCTGGCAACATCCTTGTGAATCTTTTCTGCACTCTCAAGTTTCACAACATCCTTCCCATAGCTGAGAGACCAGAAATGAACACAATATTCCAAAAGTGGCCTAACCAATGTCCTGTTCAGCTGCAATATGACCTTCCAACTCCTACACTCAATGCACTGATCAATGAAGGCAAGCGTACCAAATACCACCTTCACTATCCCATATCCTGGGACTCCAATTGCAAGAACTTGCACTTCGTCTGCTTTTTTTCTACAACACTCCCCAGGATCTTACCATTTAAGTGGTTACCTTTTCATGACTCCTGGAGTAGAACACCTAGCATTCTGCACCTTGGAATTCTGGAGTCATTCTCTGTTTAAGCAATATTTTATTCTTTATGCCTTCTAAAGTGAACAGTTTCACATATTCACGTTATACTCCATCCAGACTTTTGCCAATTCACATAATCTACCTATACCTTTTGGCAATCTCCTTCGGTCATCTCCACAACATAGGTTGGAACCTATCATTGTCATCGTGCCTTTGGCTCACCTAATTATTCATACACGTAAAATGCTGAGGTCCCAGCACAGATCTGTATGCAACTTCATGTTGTAAAATGACAATCAGAAAAAGACCAATTTTTGCATACCTGGTGTTTTTTGTGAGCCAGCTAATCGTCTGTCCGTGTTTTTAAAAAGAATAAATTAACTGCTTTGTATCACATGCTCCCACTTTGCACATTAACCTTTTTATGCGGCAGCTTGTTTAATGCTTTCTGGAAATCCAAGTGTAGTACATCTACAGGCTTAAATTTTATCCACAGTGCATGTTATTCTTTTAAAGAATTGCAATAAATTCATTAAACATAATTTTCCTTTCATCAAAGCATGCTGATTCTTCCTGATTACCTTGCATTTTTCTTAAGTGTGCAACTTGAACTTAGATTCTAACACCTTTCACCATGATAGATGTCAAGCTAATTCCACATGGGCCCAAGCTATGCCTGCCTCTTTGTAGGATATGTGGAACAATCCCTCTTCCGAAGCTACACTGGCCCTATCCTCCACCTCTTCCTCTGTTATATTGATGACTGTATTGGCGCCACCTCGTGCTCCCATGAAGAGCTCGAACAGTTTATCCACTTTACTGACGCCTTCCACCCCAACCTTAAGTTCACCTGGACCATCTCCAATACCCCTCTCCTTCCTGGACCCCTCTGTTTCCATCTCTGGCAACCACCTGGAAACCAATATCTATTTCAAGCCTACCGAATCTCTCAGCTACCTAGAATGCACCTCCGCTCACCCACCTTCCTGCAAAAATGCCATCCCCTATTCCCAATTCCTTTGCCTCTGCCGCATCTGCTCCTGAGATGAGGCATTCTACTCCCGGACATCCCAGATGTCCTCGTCCTCGTTTTTCAAAGACTGCAACTTTCCCTCCACAGTGGTCGAAAATCCCCTTGACTGCATCTCTCGCATCTCCCACAACTCATCCCTCACACCCACCCCCCCCCCCCAACCCC
>NW_025970783.1:0-3519 GCF_021869965.1 Rhincodon typus | reverse complement strand
CATCAAACAGATGTTCACCTGCGCATCTGCTAATCTGGTATACTGTATCCATTGTTGCTGTTGGGGAAACCAAGCAGAGGCTTGGAGACCGCCTTGTGAAACACCTACGCTTGGTTCGTGACAAACGACTGCGCCTCCCAGTCGAGAACCACTTCAACTCCCCCTCCCACTCCTTGGATGACATGTCCATCCTGGGCCTCCTCCAGTGTCACAATGATGCCACCTGAAGGTTGCACTACGGAACTTCGGAACCCTGCAGCCCAATGGTATCAATGTGGACTTCACAAGCTTCAAAATTTCCCTGCCCCTGGCCGCATCCCAAAACCAGCCCAGCTTGTCCCTGCCCCCCTGCCTGTCCATCTTTTCTCCCACCTATCCACTCCCCCTACCTCAAGCCCCCCCCCCCCCCACCTCACCTACCAGCCTCATCCCCGCCTCCTTGACCTGTCCGTCTTCCCTGCACTGACCAACCCCCACCTTAACTGCCCACCTACACTCACCTTTACTGGCTCCATCCCCACCACCTTGACCTGTCTGTCTCCTCTCCACCTATCTGCTCCTTTAACCATCTTCCTTCTGCCTCTTACCCCCCACCTCCTTATTTCAGAATCCTCTTCCCCTCCCCCATTTCTGAAGAAGGGTCCAGACCCGAAACGTCAACTTTCCTGCTCCTCTGCTGCTTGGCCTGCTGTGTTCATCCAGCTCTGCACCTTGTTATCTCATCTATACTTTCCAGTTTTCTGATTCCTTCTTTGAATAGAAAAGTTATTTTTGCTATTTTACAGTCTTCATAGAAGTTCACAGAATCCCTACAATGTGGAAACAGGCCCTTTGGCCCAACAAGTCCACACTGCTCCTCGGAGCATCCCACCCAGACCCATCCCCCTACTCTACACACCCCTGAACACCACTAAATTCTTGCTATCCATATTTACATTTCAAGCTAGCTTCCCCTCATTCTAATCTCTTCACGAGACGTAGGAGCAGATGTAGGCCATTCAACCCATTGAGTGCACTGCCATTCAATGAGATCATGGTTGATCTGATCTTCAATTTCACTTTCCTGATTTCCCCGCCCCCCCCCCCCCACCGCCATAATCCCTGATTTGTTAGAAATCTCAGCCTTGAATATATGCAAGGATCTAGCCTCAACAGCTGAGGTACAGAATTCCACAAATTCAATCCGCTTTGAGAAGAAATTCTCCTCTGTCAACAATGTGTGACTCCTTATTCTGAGAACAGATCCTCTGGTTCTAAACTCTCCCACAAGGGGAAAACAACTTTTCTGCATGCACCCTGTCAAATCCCCTAAACATCTTGTATGTTACAATAGGTAGTCTCATTCGTCTAGACTCCAATGAGTATAGGTCCAACCTATTCAACCTCTCCCTTTAAACAGTGTCTCCGTACCTGTGAACAACCTAGTGAACCTTTTTTTCTAGACTGCCAGTACATCTTCCCTTAAATAAGCAACTGAAAACTATTCACAGTATTTCAGCTGTGGTCTGACTAATGCCTTGTCCCTTTTCTCGACATGTTTTTCTCCAATCCCTTTTGAAGTGCAGGCTAGCATTCCACTTGCCTTCCCTATTGCCTGCTGAACATGGATGCTAGCTTTTTGTCATTCATCCCTCTGAGCTATAGATTTTTGCCGTCTTTCTCTAATTTAAAAAAAACTCTTTTCTTCCTGCCAAAGTGCATAACCTCACATTATATTCTATCTGCCGAGTTTTTTGGCCATTTACTTTACCTGATTATATCTCTCTGTACACTGTCATCTTCACCACCTATTTTTGTCATCTGCAAACTTGACTAGAGCGTGTTCACTTGCCTTATCCAAATCATTGACAGATATTTGTAAATTGTGCCCTGGCACTGAACCTTGTGGCACTCCACTTGTTGCAGGTTGCCATCCTGAAAATGGCCCCCTTACCCCAACAGTCTTAGTTAGCCAATCTGCTATCCATGCTAGCAAACTACTTTCAACACCATTGGCACTTAGCTTAAGTAGACTGTATGTTAACTTTATCGTATGCTTTCTGAAAATCCAAGTGTATTACTTCCACTGTTTCCTCTTTATTTGACCCTCTTTGTTACTTCCTCAGAATCTAAAGACATTTGTTAGATGTGATTTCTCCTTCGTGAAGCCATGCTGATTCTGCTTGATCATATTATGTATTTCTAAATGTGTTATTGCATCCTCTCTTTAACTTTTTAGCCATTTGCTGCCTTTTTTATTTTTGTTCAACTCTGACCTATCACTGACTTTTAACATTATGCTTTTTCTTTATTTTGTTTTCCTTCACCTCTTAATCACTACCAAAATGAATCATACTTTATATTAAATTTCATCAGCTATTTCTCTTCCTAATCTATCAACATGTCTGTCTTTTAAATTGATTCTTTTTTTTTAAACTTTTGTTTTTTAAATAAAACCTAGTTCTCAATGAAATTTTCAGTCTGCGTGACTTGCTTGATTTTTTTTAAAAAGAACATTGGAGTTACTTTTATTGATTTTAGCAAGTTTACTTTCCTTTCTCCATGTCGTCTTTTTGCAATCAATATAATTAGATGTCATTATGTTGATCCAGCATGCTGTTTGGGGTGTGGATACAGTCAGCTGTTGCTGTCTCTATGGGAAGTCACTAACCATTGGCTGCTGTGCTGAAGTTCATTCAGGTGAAAAATGATTACTGATGCTGCAACTCTTCAGAAATGGCCATAATTTGCATTTAAGTGGCATTAACAATTTATTATGTATCAGAAGGTACAATACCTTCTCTGGAATTTTGATCCGACATGTTACTTCACTCCAGTGATGACTTTTTTGAGCATGAGGCTTTTTTAAAGCTGTTGGTTTTTGTCCCCATGCCTGGTCTCCCATACTACGCATTCTCCAAGAGGTGCACCAAGATCCAACTGGCTGTTAGTTTATGTTAAAATAGATGGGGTAGCTGTCTAGCCTCCATTTCTGCCTTTTAGAGACACCTGTTCATCTTTTGGTAGTGGTCCCCACTCATCCCTGTTCGAAGCCTGTAAATAGGGAATCGGTTTTAAATTATAAATCCTGATTTCAAAATGGTTATCAACCATAACTGTCAACTTTTCCAAAAGAGTACAACTGGCCTTTTTAACACTTTCTACATGCGAAATAGTTTTTACTACTGTTAGAAAATATGTTAGCTACTCATTCACTGGTCAGTTACCTTCCATTGTGGAGGCTGCTTCCCAGTAGTCAGGAATTTAGCTTTACTGTTCTCTTTCAGATCACGTGACCCAAGATTGCATCAATAAAATCCTCATACAAACTGGGTTTATTGATTTTTGTACACATTCCCGTACGCTTTTCTTGCACCATGTAGGTGCATTGAAAAATCTATACTGGCCTATTTAATATGTAGTATAAGAACAAACAGAATATAATTTAAACAAGTTTTAATTTGTTTCAGAGATAGTAGGAACTGCAGATGCTGGAGAATCCGAGACAACAAGGTGCAGAGCTGGATGAACACAGCAGGC
>NW_025970782.1:11014-11541 GCF_021869965.1 Rhincodon typus | reverse complement strand
ACACACACACACACACACACACACACACAGACACACAGACAGCTCCCTCTCTCTGTCTGTGCCCTGCGGTACCATGCTATCCTTGCTCTCCCACCCTGTGTGGAGACATACCGGGTACAGGCAGGTCATGGGGAAGCCTGAGACTGTTTCCCGAGCCTGGCCGTCAGTCCCAGTCACACTCACCATGCTAATGGGTTCGTTTGTCACAATCTTTAAGACATCAGTGACAGAGATGTAGCCAAGTCTCTTTGCGATTGCAAGTGCAGTGCTGCCATTCTGAAAGACAGGAAGGACAATGCTCAGGACCTGAATCAGAGGGAGAGAGGGAGCGAGAGGGCGAGGGAGGGAGCGAGAGGGAGAGCGAGTGAGCGAGGTGGGGGAGGGAGTGAGAGGGGAGGGAGGGAGAGAGGGTGGGAGAGAGAGGGAGACGGAGGGAGACGGAGAGAGAGAGAGAGAGAGAGAGGGAGGGAGAGGGAGGGAGAGGGAGAGGGAGAGAGAGAGAGAGGGAGGGGAAGAGGGGGAGGGAG
>NW_025970782.1:7773-10914 GCF_021869965.1 Rhincodon typus | reverse complement strand
ACTCACACACAGACACTCACACACATCCCTGCACACTCATTCTCACAGACACACACACTCTCTCTCTCGCACACTCACACACACTCTCTCTCTCTCACACATACACTCTCTCTCTCGCACACACACACACGCTCTCTCTCACGTACGCTCTCTCTCTCATACACACACATGACACTCACTCACAGCCCTCCAGTCTCCTTCACAACACACAGACACATTCATATAGTCTCACTTGCACACATCCTTACAGTCTTACATGCACACCCCAACACATACACACTCTCTCATTTCTACGAACAGTCTCTCTCATCTCACACACACACACAGACACTCACACACATCCCTGCACTCTCAATCTCACTCATACACAGACACAGACACACACTCTCTCACACACACACACACACACACACACAATCTCTCTCTCACACACTCTCACTCTCTCTCACACACACACACACTCTCACTCTCTCTCTCACACACACACACACACACAGACACTCACACATATCCCTGGACTCTCAATCTCACTCACACACAGACACACACACACACAGACACTCACACATATCCCTGCACTCTCAATCTCACTCACACACAGACACAGACACACACACACTCTCACACACACACACACTCTCTCTCTCACACACTCTCACTCTCTCTCACACACATACACACTCTCACTCTCTCTCACACACACACAGACACTCACACATATCCTTGCACTCTCACTCACACACACACTGTGTGTGAGTGTGTGTGAGTGTGAGTGTGAGTGTGTGTGAGTGTGTGTGTGAGTGTGTGTGTGTGAGTGTGTGTGTGTGAGTGTGAGCGAGAGTGAGAGTGAGAGTACAGGGCTGTGTGTGGGTATGTGTGTGTAAGACAGCACCCAGTGCTGGTTATCAAGGGAACAGGAAGGCTCTGGGATGGTCACATACCACGTTGGTTTCATTTGGAGAGGCTCCGTGTTTGAGGAGGAGATTAACAATGTCGGTGTGACCTTGCTGAGCAGCCTGGTGCAGCGGGGTGTACCCCATCTGTGGAGAGACAGACTGGTTAAACACATCAAATGGATAGCGTGCACACACACACAGACACTCTCTCTCTCACACACACACACACACTCACACATGAGAGTGTGATCCAGCCCCAGTAGATCTCTGTAGAGAAAGCAGCTGCTGTACCTGGGTCTTCGCATTGACATTGGCTTTGTGCTGGAGCAGGAACTTCACCATGTTGATGTTGCCGTAGTGACAGGCCATGTGCAGGGGTGTGTATCCGCTCTGGAACAGAGACAGACAGAGAGAGAGAGTTGCCTGGCCACAAACACAAATGACTTGTACTGTACACGAATACAGCTTGCTGTGTGAGATAACTCGCACCGCGCACACACACACACATTCTTGTGTCTGGGATGGCAGCCCCCCAGCCCGTGTCCATCCATTCTATCCATGCCCCTCATAATTTTGTAAACTTCTATCAGGTCACCCCTCAGCCTCGAGCATTCAAGTGAAAACAAACCAAGTTTGGCCAATCTCACCTGATAGCCAATACGCTCAAAACGCTCATGTGGTGACCAGAACTGGACACAATATTCCAAATATGGCCTAACTAAAGTTCTCTACAACTGCAACATAATTTGCCAATATTTATGCTATATGCTATATGCTTTCTTGACCACCTTACGCATTTGTGTTGCCACTTTCAGGGAACTGTGAACCCATACGTCTAGATCCTTTGGTATGTTGATGCTATGAAAGGTTCTGCCATTTATTATAGACTTCTTTCCTGCATTAGACTTTCCAAAATGCATCAGCTCGCATTTTTCCGGATTGAACTCCATCTGCCATTTTTCCGCTCAAATATCCAGCATTCTATATCCTACTGAATTCTCTGGCAATCCTACTCACTATCTGCAGCTCCCATAACCTTTGTGCCAACCACAAACTGATTGATCAGGCCAATGACAGTTTTCTCAAACTCATTTATACACGTTACAAATAACTTGTACGGTCAATGGGTATTCTTCCAACAATAACATCAGGCAAGATATCCCCCATGTGGGAAATAACCCTGCTGTGTGTGCACCCCACTGGACTGACACCACGGAAGGTGCACAGCAATTTCACACACATTATAATCACACAGCGGTTACAGGGAACAGGAACGCCATTTTGCCTGTGAGGCCCTGCTGGCTCTCTGCAAGATTCCATCACACCATGAGCCTCACTCTCTCAGGGAGCACTGTCTCTGTCCCTAACCTCACTCTCAGGGAGCACGGTCTCCATCCTAACCTCACTCTCGGAGAGCGCGGTCTCCATCCTAACCTCACTCTCAGGGAGCACGATCTCCATCCTAACCTCACTCTCAGGGGGCACGGTCTCCATTCTAACCTCACTCTCAGGGAGCACGGTCTCCATCCTAACCTCACTCTGACGGAGCACGGTCTCCATCCTAACCTCACTCTCAGAGACCACGGTCTCTGTCCCTAAACTCACTCTCAGGGAGCATGGTCTCTGTCCCTAAACTCACTCTCAGGGAGCATGGCTTCCATCCTAACCTCACTCTCAGAGAGCACGGTCTCTGTCACTAAACTCACTCTCAGGGAGCATGGTCTCCATCCTAACCTCACTCTCAGAGAGCATGGTCTCCATCCTAACCTCATTCTCAGAGAGCACGGTCTCTGTCCCTAAACTCACTCCCAGGGAGCATGGTCTCTGTCCCTAAACTCACTCTCAGAGAGCACGGTCTGTGTCCCTAACCTCACTCTCGAGGGCACGGGCTTGTCCCTAAACTCACTCTCAGGGAGCATGGTCTCTGTCCCTAAACTCCCTCTCAGGGAGCACGGTCTGTGTCCCTAACCTCACTCTCAGGGAGCATGGTCTCCATCCTAACCTCAATCTCAGAGAGCACGGTCGCTGTCCCTAACCTCACTTTCAGGGAGCACGGTCTCCATTCTAACCTGACTCTCAGGGAGCACGGTTGCCGTCCCTGAACTCACTCTCAGGGAGCACGGTCTCCATCCTAACCTCACTCTCAGGGAGCATGGTCTCTGTCCCTAACCTCACTTTCAGAGAGCACGGTCTCTGTACCTAACCTCACTCTCAGGGAGCACGGTCTCCATCCTAACCTCACTCT
>NW_025970782.1:5358-7673 GCF_021869965.1 Rhincodon typus | reverse complement strand
CTCTCAGGGAGCATGGTCTCTGTCCCTAAACTCACTCTCAGGGAGCACGGTCGCTGTCCCTAACCTCACTCTCAGGGAGCACGGTCTCTGTCCCTAAACTCACTCTCAGGGAGCACGATCTCCATCCTAACCTCACTCTCAGGGAGCACGGTCTCCATCCTAACCTCACTCTCAGCGAGCACGGTCTCCATCCTAACCTCACTCTCAGAGAGCACAGTCTCCATCCTAACCTCACTCTCAGGGAGCACGGTCTCTGTCCCTAACCTCACTCTCAGGGAGCACGGTCTCTGTCCCTAACCTCACTGTCAGGGAGAGTGTGTGTACGTGTGCGAGAGTGTGTGTGTGAGCGTGTGTGTGTGTGAGCGTGTGTGAGTGTGTGTGTGTGTGTGTGTGTGTCAGTGTGAGTGTGTGTGTGAGTGTGCATGGGTCTGTGTGTGAGTGTGTGTGTGTGTGAGTGTGTGTGAATGTGTGTATGTGTGAGAGTATGAGTATGTGAGTGTGTGAGTGTGAGTGTGTGTGTGTGACTGTGTGTGTGAGAGAGAGTGTGTGTCTGTGTGAGAGAGTGAGTGTCTGCGTGTGCGTGTGTGTGTGTGAGAGTGCGTGTGTGTGTGTGTGTGAGTGTGTGTGTGTCTGTGTGTGTGTGTGTGACTGTGTGTGTGTGCGTGTGTCTGTGTGTGTGTGAGTGTGAGTGTGAGAGTGTGTGTGTGTGAGTGTGAGGGTGTGTGTGTGTGTGTGTGTGACAGAGTGTATGTGTGTGTGTGTCAGTGTGAGTGTGTCAGTGTGAGTGTGTGAGTGTGAGTGTGTGTCCTGCAGCAGTGGGGAGTGTGAGGGCTCTGAACGAGTTGATTGGCCTCCCCACCACCCGAGCGCTGTTACCCTGGTCGTTGGCTCGGCCGATGCTTGGTGATCGATGAGTAATTCAGCGACAGGGACCGTGTCCTCCTGGGCGACCAGATGTAACGGCGTCAGGCCATTCTGCAAACAGACATGGAGGGATAGTATGTGTCACTGACCGGGGATTGGCTCTGCCTGCACACCCTGGTCCCCAGTCTGTGCCTGTCTGCAGGGGGGAGGGTCAAAACCTGCAGCACCCTGCATTGATATAGCAGCAGCACCATCACAGCCCCATGGCCAAACAAATACTGCGGACGCATCACTGTTTGTGATGCAGGGATAGTGCTGGTGCACAGCAAGATCCCACAGCCTGCAACACGAGGGGCCCATTACGGAAGGCCAATGTTCCTGATGCTGCACACTGGGCAATAGCGCACTGAGCAGGGGCAGGGCCTCCTGGAGGGCCGGGCCTGAAGCAGGCTCCAGTCACTGTGCGCAGCACGATCCCACACAAACTCAAGTGACAGTGAGCGCGTGCACAGCTACCCACCCAGCTCCTCCCGGTGGGACACAGGATTCCCATCTTCAGGAAATCTGATCAACATCCCATGCAGTCAGATTCCCACCAGACAGTCAGCCACTTCACTGTGTCTATGGGGCTCCCTCTACACCGACCAGGGCAGCTCCAACAACACTCGAGAAGCTCGACACAATCCAGGGACAAAGCAGCCCCCCGCTCGATTGGCCCCACATCCACAAACATCCCACTCCCCCCCACACCACCGACGCTCAGTAACAGCAGCGTGTACCATCTACAAGATGCACTGCAGCGTCTCACCGAGGCCCCTCAGGCAGCATCTTCCAAACCCACGACCCACTTCCATCCAGAAGGACAAGGGGCAACAGGTACATGGGAACACCACCCCCTGCAAGTTCACCCTCCGAGCCCCTCACCGTCCCCGACTTTAGGAAATCTCTCGGCGGAGACTGGGTCATGGTGCTGGCCCTCCCTCCCCTTGAAGCTACTGTGAGAGTGTGAGAGTTGCCGTGCTTCTCCTGGTGATTACCTTACTGCCCAGGCTGACGTTCGCTCCATGCTCCAGCAGGAGTGCCACCATGTCGACATGACCATCCTGTGCAGCCAGGTGTAAGGGACTCACTCCCTGAAAGGACTCGGTGTCAGCTGATGCTCCATGTTCCAGCAGTTTCTTCCCAATCTCCACTTGGTTCTGTTTGGCTGCGATGTGCAATGGGGTGTATCCATTCTGCAAGCAACACACAGCCTGAGACAGGGAGGGGGGTGTTTGGGGAATCCACAGCTCGCATTGGGGCTGTAAAACCCTATCACAGCTCAGCGAGATCAGCATGATCTCTGTCTCCGACAGACACTACACACACACACACCCACTCACACACCCACAACGGCACACACAACTTCCCCCCCCCCCCCCCCCCCCCCCCCCCCCCCCCCCCCCCCCCCC
>NW_025970782.1:5011-5258 GCF_021869965.1 Rhincodon typus | reverse complement strand
ACGGTGCACACATCCCCCCCCCCCAACACAAACACACACACAACGGCGCACAGACCCCCCACACACACACACACAACGGCGCGCACACACCCCCGACACACACACTCACACACCTACTACGGCGCACACATCCCCACCACACACACACACACCCCCACAACGGTGCACACATCCCCCACACACACACAAACACTCACACACCCACAACGGCACACACACCCATGCGCCCCCCCGCCCCCGCCCACAC
>NW_025970782.1:1694-4911 GCF_021869965.1 Rhincodon typus | reverse complement strand
GTGTGTGTGTGTGTGTGTGTGTGTGGAGGGAGAGTGTGTGTGTGTGTGTGTGTGAGTGAGTGAGTGAGTGTGAGTGAGTGTGAGTGAGTGTGAGTGAGTGTGAGTGAGTGTGTGAGAGAGAGAGAGTGTGTGTGTGTGTGTGAGAGTGTGTGTGTGTGTGAGAGAGAGAGAGAGAGTGTGTGCATGCGTGTGCGTATACATGCTCCTGCTCAGAGTGTGCCCTGGCTGTTTTGTCACTGCGTCTGGCTGAGAGAGCCTCGCCAGCTGAAGGCAGTTGGAACACCATTTGTGATGCAGTGTTTTCTCCAGCTCGTGGAGAACAGAGTTGTGTTGTGAGGAACCTGTTACTGCGAAAGGCTTTCCCCACTTGGGCCTGCCCTGCAGGTAGAAATACGCTGTGCTCTATATCCGGGAGGTTGGAGCGCTGTGATTACACTTCCTGATTGGTTGTGACTGAGAGCTGCGCCAGCTTGCTGATAGGTGGAACCAAGCCAGCACAGAGCAGAGGGCTGTTCGCTCCCTGCCCTGGAGACTGTCTGATGGAAATAGGTGAGAAGAGCCTGGTAAATACCTTTCCTGCGCAGTTTGGCTGTGCACCATGTTGCAGCAGCACCTCCATGACCCGTAACCTTCCGTACTTTGCAGCGATGTGGAGAGGGCTGAAGCCTTTCTGTCAATGTACAGAGACAAACTCAGACCGTCAGAACCTCAAACTCACCAGTCAATCCCCCACACCCATCGCACCCCCCCCCCCCAACAAAGCGATCACTCGTTCTCTGCTGAATCCTCTTTCCCCCAGACCCCCAACTCGGAACCCCCCCCCACCCCAACTCAGAACCAACTGAAAAGGCTGACGGTCCTTCCAATATCAGGTTACAGCTTGCTGCTGAGCTCAAACCCGCTTTGCTTTGCAGTGGTGACCTTCCTGACTCTCCGGCTGTTTTTACCTTGGCTCGGGAGTGGGCGTCACTAGCCAGGTGAGACTGAGCCACCTTGCTGCGGGTCTGCAGTCACATGGAGGCCAGACCCAATAAAGAAGGCGGATTTCCCTCCCCCAACAGCATCCCCCAATGACACCCACCCAACCTTGCTCTCCATCCAGCAAGCCAGACGCATCAGCAATGGTTCGGTATTCCCGGATAGCCTCGATTGTTTGGCGATCAAATTCCGGTGTTTTGTTTTCCCCCTTCCGCCACGCTGAGGTGGGGTGATTCGAGACCAGTTAGCCAGGACACGGGGTCAAATGCCCCTGTACCGCTCGCCCAGTCAGGTTGGAGCCTGGGCCCAAGCGACACTGGGTTGAGACATGGCCGTAATCCTGCCCCTTACCTTGGTCATGTGCGTGAGTGAGGCACCATGGTCTAGCAGCACCTCCACCACATCCAGGTGGCCCTCCCGGGAGGCCAGGTGCAGGGGTGTGTGGCCAGTGGTGGTGGCCGATTTCGGGCACGCCCCATTCTCCAGCAGGAGCTTGACCACTTCGAGATGGCCGAGGCGGGCAGCGCAGTGCAGGGGAGTCTGATCGTCCTGTGTACGAAGCAAAGGCAGCATGTGAGAGACAGAGAGAGAGAGAGAGAGAGAGAGAGAGAGAGAGATGCCACCGAACCGCACGAGAACTGTGGCTCACACTATCACCGACACGGCCCAGCATGTCCGCGTCCGACTGCTACAGGAGGGAACGCAAAAAAATTCGCCAAGTCAAACAGCGGCCTTGCCATCTCCAAACTCCCACGGTTACTCTCAGACAGCCTGGCTGGCTTTGCGGTGTCAGCTTTTCATTATTGCTGGGAGACTTCCAGTTAAAGATGGAGTGACACAGCCTCCTACTTACTCCCTCTGTCTCTCTCTCTCTCTGTCTGAATCCAAGCTTTCAGGACGCGATTCCCTGTGCCCTGACTGAGCCAAACCTGTTCACACTCGGATTCCCTCCCCAACAGGCTGCTTCTGCAGAAGTATCACTGTGCACACCCAAGTTCGGTTCCAGTCGCCCCACTGAGGGTCCGAAAGTATTTGTGACTCTAACTTTCAGGCAGACAGTGGGACATCGGAGACCTGAATCTGTCTGCTGCGAGTTTATTGCTGATACTAGC
Organism: Rhincodon typus; assembly: GCF_021869965.1. NCBI lineage: Eukaryota > Metazoa > Chordata > Chondrichthyes > Orectolobiformes > Rhincodontidae > Rhincodon > Rhincodon typus. Next base: position 2,821 of record NW_025970782.1, on the reverse strand, counting down.
TCAGGTAGGACAATAATAGACGCTGCCATATTGACATTGTGGTTGTTTCTTCTGGACACTGTCATCAGTCAAGATAGGGGCAGAGTCAAAGGGCCATCCAGCACAGAAACAGACCCTTCGGCCCAACCAGTCCGTGCCGACCATATTCCCAAACTGAACTAGCCCCACCTGCCTGCTCCTAGCCCATACCCCTCCAAACCTTTCCTATTCATGTACATATCCAAATGTCTTTTAAATTTTGTAACTGTACCTGCATCCACCACTTCCTCCAGAAGTTCATCCCACACACAAACCACTCTCTGTGCAAAAAAAATTGCTCCTCATTTCTTCTTTAAATCCCTCTCCTCTCACCTTAAAACTGTGGCCCCTGGTCTTGAAATCCCCCACCCTTGGGAAAAGACTGCTCCTGTTAACCCTATCTATACCCCTCATGATTTTATAAACTTCTGTCAGGTCGCCTCTCAACCTCCCACACTCCAGTGAGAAAGAAATCTCAGCCTAACCAGCCTTTCTTTACAACTTGTTGTGAAGGCGGGTGGAATACTTGTGAACTGGAAGGCGGGAAGTTCGAATTTATTGGGAAAAGTGATTAATTTGGGAAAAAAGCAGTGTCGTGGTCCCTTTAAGAGATGGTGTTTTGTCTGCGCTCTGAAGTTTACACCTACTGAATGGAGAGCCCCAAAAAGTGAAACAAGTCTATCAAGAGGCCTTACAGGTGGCAGGCAAAACAGCTTTGGTATTGAGACAACAAGTTTGAATTTGGCCAATTAATTTAAACCAAGCACTCAGCGATTCAAAGCCAATTGAATTTAAAAACTGATGGTGTGGACGACCTGAAACCAATCATATTAGAACAATTTGATGTGTCACAGGGGAGAGAGAAGAAAAAGTTTTGTTTTGAACATCAGGAGGAGGGGCAAACTTCAGCTGCAGCGAAAGCAAGCCCACCAGCTGAGAGATGAAACTGCCTTTTGCACAAAACCATGAAGCTCTCTGAAAAGACCCATTGACAGTAACACCGCATTTGAGCTGCAAGTCCTCACCAATGAAATTACAGGGAAAAAACACATCCCTGACAGCAGAATCAGCGGAACAAAGACGTTTGTGGCGTAACGGAGAAAGCAGAG
>NW_025970782.1:0-1594 GCF_021869965.1 Rhincodon typus | reverse complement strand
GTTCCAGAAAGCGCAGTCCTGTGCAAATTTGGAGAGATTAAGTTTTAATTTATTGTTGTCTTTTAATTGGGTTTCTATCAATGGGACTTGTTTATTGGAACTGCATTCCAGCAGAATTTAGGCCCGTTAGGGAGTAGTTAGTAATTAGGGGGACATTGTTCGGTTTGTTAGTGTCTCTTTTAATTTGTTAAGGTTAAATAAGTAAATGGTTACTTGTTACTTATAAAGTGGAAATCAGGGATGTTCTTTCCTTTGACCAATTTTTTAACAGATTAGGAGAGGCATGGTGAGCTTCTCTGGGTGTTTTGGGTTTAATTATGAGAGGGAAACCTCTATTCCTCGCCATAACAGACTGGGGCTTGAGTATTGATTTAATTATCAAAGGGTTCAATCTTCACCACCTTCCGAACAAACTCAAACCTCCCATACCTGGCAAAATCCTGGTCAATCCTTTCCGAACCCCCTCCAGTTTAATAATATCCTTCCTATAACAGGGTGACCAGAACTGGACACAGTACTCCAGAAGAGGCCTCAACAACGTCCTGTACAACCTCAACATGACATCCCAACTCCTATACTCAAAGGCCTGAGCAATGAAGGCAAGCGTGCTGAACACCTTCTTAAACACCCTGTCTACATGTGACACAAACTTCAAAGAATTATGTACCTAAACCCCCAGGTCTCTCTGTTCTACAACACTATCCAGGGCCCCACCATTAATCGAAATCTGCATCTCCTTTCTAACTGATTAAAGATTTGCATATTGATCCTTTCTAACTGATGAAATATTTAACAGCCATCTTAGGTTTGTTCAATACATTGGCATCAGTTCTATGGCCCTTTGATCTTTTGCTTATAAATTCTGTGCCTGATGCTGCCTCTCCCACTGACACCTGAAGGAGGAGCGAGGCTCCGAAAGCTTGTGTTTTCAAATAAACCTGTTGGAATATAACCTGGTGTCGTGTAATTTCTAACCTAGTCCACCCCCAGTCCATTAGTGGCACCTCCACATCAGGTGGGTTGTACTCACTTTAGCTTTGGCATCAACGTGGGCATTATTCTCCAGAAGGAAGCGTGTTACACCAGTCTGCCCAGCTCTGGCTGCCATGTGCAAGGGAGTTTCGACTTTCTGCATTGAGTGAAACAGGAGATTATTCCCCAATGGAACCTGCTCACCGTGACAAACACCGACAAACAGGGTGCCCCCAGGGTCCTGCCTTTCCTCCTGATAGCATGCCCAGTGATGTTGACCTAGTGACGGGAGAAGGGGCAGATTTCTGCCCGCTTGGGGAGGCCCGGCTACCCCCTGGGTGGAGTACACAGCCCACCCCACTGCACCATGACGCCATTGTGGTCACCCACCGATGCCAACCCACCCCACAATCCAAGCTGGCTCCCAGACAACTGAGGTCAGGAGCTGGGTGGGTGGTGGGGGGGCTTGCTGCCAGGGACAAGCCATCCTTCGAGCTTTCTGCCAGCGACGGGCCCTCCCCTCTGATCTTCAGCACCCTGACACCACGACAGCCAAGTGCTCTACGTGCTAAAGGCACAGGATGTGTCCGGAGGGCTCGCCAATTTCCGTCAAACACCTTGG
>NW_025970781.1:7585-11542 GCF_021869965.1 Rhincodon typus | reverse complement strand
CTCAGATTCTCCAGCATCTGCAGTTCCTACTATCTCTGGAACTATAGCTCCCAATTGCTTTCTCCTCAAGCAATGCTTCAGCCAGACTCCACTTAGCAACCGTGTGGAGCTGGATGAACACAGCGGGCCAGGCAGCATCAGAGGAGCAGGAAGACTGACGTTTCGGGCCTTGACCCTTCTTCAGAAATGAAGAAATAGCAACTTTCCTGCTCCTCTGATGCTGCCTGGGCTGCTGTTTTCCTCCAGCTCCACACATCTCTGCCTCCAGCATCGGCAGTTGTTACTATGTCTCAACTTAGCAACCGACACCTTTTGCACAGCAGAAGTCATCACCACTTGAAATTGGCATACCAGTTTGTCCTGATGAATGCAAGTTTTAGAAAGATTCACGGTCTGTACTATCGAGTGATCATTAAACTACCATTTGAATTAATGATTTATTATCACATGTATTCAATGTAAAAATAATGAAAATTGTGTATGTGCGCTGTACATACATAGTCTAAGTTAATGGGAATGGCGCTAAGAAAAAATAGCTAAAAAAAAAAAAAGTCCAACTTTCCTTTCCACTGCCACTGTCCCACACAGGGCTTTCCAGCCCTCTATATGCCTTCGCCAGAGTCTCGCTCTGGGCTGCCTCTGGCCACAGTCCTGCAGGACACAACCCACGTGTTCAGCTCCCGCTAGGTAGTTCCTGATCACGACCCGGCTCCTTCGGTAGGTAGTTAAAATTACTACTCGGAGAGAGGAGGGGGAGAAAAGGGCAAAGAAAGGTATTAAAAATAAAAAGCCCCACTCTGCTGGTTAGTTCTGAATGGAGCGACTTACCCTGCCGCCATTGTGGTGGAAGTCTTTGTTAGTTTTTTTTGCCCTTTTGTGCTAGCCTCAATTGTAGTGTACAATCCAAGGAACTCATTCATATTCCCCATATTATTTATTTGAACCTCATTACTCATAACAGAGATCAGGAATTCGAAAGCGCTAAGTGCTTTTACAAATGGAGATCAAGAATAACAAGTGCAGAGATAACAATGAAAATATTTTCAAGAACTGCATGGAATCTGTAAAGATGAACCCATTCCCCAGCAGACTAGGGTACAAGTTTGAGTGTTAAAATTAATATTGTGTCGAACGTTTTGGATAAAAGAATTCCCAATCTGTTATCCTGCTTACTACCTTTTCTCTTATGGTAAAATAGTCCAAACAACAAGCAGTTGCTCGATCACCGAGTGGTTGAACATATTACTGCAATTTTGAGGTGCATTTCCTGACTATACTGATTCAGAAAATTCTGGCTTGAAGTCCTACTCTAGAGATGCACACACAGGTCTTTGGTTCACTCGGTAAAAGCAAATAATTCCTTAGCACCAAAGAGCAGGGGAGTCCTCCGGCTGTAGAACCATATTGTCACATTTACTACACATAACAATTGCGACACTTGTAGGTACTTAGTCTAAGTTGTAAAATGCTCTTGGAAGTTGGGAGGTTAATAAAGATGCCAAAAATGTACAAGTACTTCTATTGAACTGCCAGCAAGTGGAGCCACAGAAGTGATGCTTCATCGAATGCAGCTAGCCATTAGGGCTGAATGTATCTACTTCAGTAGTCGCTAAACAGCAAGGCCAGCAGGTGTTGCCTTTCTTCAACTGCCCTTGAGGCAAGTGGGAGTTATCTTTTTGAAGTGCTGCAGCTTTGGCATGCAGAAGGGAATGATTTTGACTTAACAATAATGTCAATGGTTCCAAATCAGAAAAGTGTGAAAGGGAACATGCTGATGTGCATCTTTTAGATGGTACACACTGTTGCTACTGTACATCAAGAGCAGAGGGACTGAAAGTTGAAGGTGATGAATAGAACACATTGGCACACTACTTCATCCTGCATGGTGTTGAGCTTTACTCAAGCTGTCAAACGCAGAGCATTCCATTACAGGTTTAACTGGTGCATGTGACAGACGAATAAGCAATCAGTACACAGGAGTTGAACTTGCTGTGGACCTGCTCTTATAACCACTCTATTTATGTGGCTTGTCCAGTTTCATTTCTAGTTAATGGCAAACCCCAGGATGTTAATATTGGTATTATCACTGAAACCCTCCAAAAAGACAATGGTTACATTCTCTTGCTGGAAACAGTTATTGTTTGGTGCGGATTAGTGTGGCCCATTACTTGCAATGTTTCAGGCCATACCTGGATGATGGTTAGGTCTTGCAAAAGGATACTGAAATTATTTATGTCCAAGTTGTCACAAATGGTACTAGAACATAGGGCCTGTACTGTGCTGTACTGTTCTTCGGCCCAAAATGTGATGAACTTTTACCCTAATCCTAAGGTCTATCTAACCTCCGTGCCTACCTGATAATATCATCCATATGCCTATCTAATAGCCACCTAAACGCTCCTAGTGAGGCAGACTCCACTACCCGCTCTGGCAATGCATTCCACACCCCAACCACTGAGTAAAAAACCTACCTCCACTCACTTTAAAACGATGGCCCCTCGTAAGAGCTACCTCTACCCTAGGAACAAGTCTCCAGCTGTCCACTCTTTCTATACGTCTGACCATTTTGTACACCTCTATCAAGTCACCTCTCATCCTTCATCGTTCTAAAGAGAAAAGCCCTAGCTCTCAACCTTTCCTCGTAAGACCTTCCCTCCATTCCAGGCAACATCCTGGTAAATCTCCTCTGCACCTTTTCCAATGCTTCCACATCTTTCCTGTAATGAGGCGACCAGAACTGGACACAATACTCCAGATGTGGCCGAACCAGGCTTTTGTATAGCTGGAGCATAACTTCAGGGCTCTTGAACTCAATCCCTCTATTAATGAAAGCTAACACACCATATGCCTTCTTAACAACTCTATCCACCTGGGTGGCAGCTTTCAGGGAACTATGGACATGAACCCCCTGCTCCTCCACACTGCCAAGAATCTTTCCATTAACCCTGTACCCTGCTTAAGTTTTTCCTTCCAAAAAATGAATCACCTCTCACTTTTCAGGGTTAAACTCCATCTGCCACTTCTCAGCCCAGCTCTGCATCCTATCAATGTCCCTTTATAACCTAGAACAGCCCTCCACACTGTCCACAACGCGACCCACCTTCGTATCGTCCGCGAACTTACCAATCCACCCTTCCACTCCTTCAAATTATTTACATAAATCACAAGAAGAGGACCCTGAACAGATCCTTGTGGTACACTACTCGTAACTGAGCACCATATTGAATATTTTCTGTCCACTAGCTCCCTTTGTCTAAGGGTCAGCCAATTCTGAATCCAATCTGCCACATTTCCCCCTATCTCATGCCTCCTTACCTTCTGCATGAGCCTACCTTATCAAACACCTCACTTAAATCCATGTATACCACATCCACTGCTCTACCTTCATCCACGTGTTTGGTCACTTCTTCAAAGAATTCAAAAAGGTTTGTGAGGCTTGATCTACCCCTCACAAATTCATGCCAATTATCACGAATCAAACTGTGCCTTTCCAAGTGATCATAAATCCTATCTGAGCCCTTTCCAATAGTTTGCCCACCACTGATGCAAGACTAACTGGCCTGTAGTTTCTGGGGTTATCCTTATTCCTTTCTTGAACAAGGGAATGACGTTTGCCTCTCTCCAATCTTCTGGCACTATACCCGTGGACAGTGAGGATGAAAAGATCACTGCCAAAGGCCCTGCGATCTCTTCCCTTGCTTCCCATAGAATCCTTGATAAATCCCATCAGGCCCGGGGGACTTATCTATCTTCAAGTTCCTCAAAATTCCTAGCACATCTTCCTTACTAACAGCAACCTCCTCTAGCCTACCAGCCTGTTTCACACTGTCCTCCTCAACAACTAGGTCCCTCAGTTGTGAATACTGAAGAAAAGTATTCATTAAGGACCTCTCCTATCTTTTTAGGCTCTGTGCACAAACTCCCTTTACAATCCTTGATCGGCCCTACCCTTTCTCT
>NW_025970781.1:0-7485 GCF_021869965.1 Rhincodon typus | reverse complement strand
GCGGCCGTGGCTTGGTGTTTGGTCGGGGCGGGGGGGGCGGGGGGGGAAGTCAGGAGATGGGGGGGGGTGAAAATCACTTCAAACCTCAGTGGTGTAATGACAAGAATGAGACTTTCCAAGTCTTATCACTCCCTTCACCAGTAAGAAGTCTCTACCTAGATTTGAATTCAGATCACACTATTCAGAGACCAGCATACTCACCATTACACCATGGCAACCAGAGCCAAACATGATGGAATCAAATATCCTGACTTGATTAAATAAAGCAAAAATCTTTCAGATCTCCAGCAGCAACAAGGAAACAAAATCAATGTGGGAGAAACTCAGCAGGTTTGACAGTATCTATAGAGAGACAGAAACAGAGCCAGTGTAGAGTTGTGTGATTCTTCAGAAAATACTTCTAAACTTGTGATGGTGGAAGATCATTGATGAATCTGAAGAGGCAGTGACTCATGGATGCCTAGCTGTTAGGACAGATCTGTTCTGAATCTTTCCTATTTAGAAGTGGTACACCACACAACTCAAGTGGAGAGTATTCTGGATGTGAAGACTGACTGTTTAAGCAGGAGGAATGCTCCCCATCCAGGAAAAGCTTAAGTGCATCAAGTAGGAAGAGGCATTATATTGGAACTTTAACTGTAGCAAATAGCAATACAGCTAAACATCTTAAAGAGTTCAATGTGCAAATTTTAGGAAGATCATAAACACCTCCAACATTCACTCCTACCACCGCAGTGGCAGCTGTGTGCCAAGCATGAGATGCACTCACTGCAGCAAATCATGGCTCCTGAGACAGCACCATATCTTACTACTACCTCAGACATCTGCTGGTCGTTGACCAGCTAGCAATGAGAGTACCTTCACTTACAAGTTGCCCAAGGCGCACACAATCTTGACTTGGAAAAGGACCAATCTTCCTAATTGTTTACAATCCTGGAACTTCCTCCCTCACAGCACTGTGGGTATACTTACACAATATGACTGCAGTGACTCACCAGTTGCAGAGCAATTGAGAATGGGCAATAAATGCTCATCTGGTAACGTTGTCATCCCAGGAGCAAAAACATTTAGGAAAGAAGGAAACAAAATGGTAGCAGTGATGGTACCAGCCAACTGGTAACGCAGAGGCAAGGCTAAATGCTCAGGATACTCCGGTCCAAATCCCATTGTGGCAGTTCATGGATTTAAATTTTATTCCAGACTTATTAACCAAATTTAAGTCTCTTTTGGAAACATGCAAGTATCAAGATGATCATAAACATTTGTTTCATTATTGTCCCTCAAGGATGATAAATCTCCTTACCTCAGGTGGCATAGCTAAGAGTCCAGACCCAGAACAATGACAATGATTCAACTGTCCCGAAAATGTAGCAAAGCTACTCGTTTTCAGGGGGAACTTTGGATAAATGCTGGTCCTTCAGCAACATGCAGTTCATGGTTTATAGCTTTATAAGCAGAACTGTCACACTTTGTACTCAGTTGCCTAGATCAGTCCAATGCCTGATTGGAATGCAAGAACTTGGGAATATTGTTCTCAAAACATGGCTTGTCAGGGGGCATGTATTATAAGCTTCATGGCTTGGTCAGTTTATGCAGCCACCAACTGAGGCTGGTAAAAAGTTTCACTTTTAGTCTATATAGTGTTGAGGGTTATCGACAAGCTCATTGCAATGGTCAGCAGGCTATTGAGATTTTGGATCAGAGACACCTGTTCATTTGGGAGGGTATTTCCTTCAAACTCCTCCAGGCTTCTTCAGTACTAGAGATTAGTTTCAGTTTCAGAGATTATCCTTTTTACTGAATGAAGCCATGTCCATGATGTGACTCAAGCCATAAATGGATGAGGACTCCGCAATCAAGGCAGCCAGTAGTTCTCTGGTCCCAACCTGTGCTACTGAGCTTGCATATGACGTTCACTCATATCTTGGTCTTTGGCTCTGTGACTAAGGTATACTGCTAAATTGAAGTATGGTCAAAAGGTTATTTGAAGAAGGGTACCAAGTCATATCACATTTTTGCTAAAAGAGGTTTATTCAGGTTGTGCGCTTCATGTTTCAAGTTGGAATGGCAAGACAAAAATCAACTTGGCTCACTTTAACTGCAGTCTAAAGACATTCCACAAATTTTGACAGGTCAGAGTTTAGGGTAAATCCATATTCTGGAAAGATTTTGTGTAAGTTCGCATGGCCGTAGAGGTCAGAACAAAAAATTAATGTGACAGGAAGGTCACTTAGAGATGTTAAATGACAGCATTGGGATACAGTTCGATGGGGGACTGGTTGCTCAGCACTCAGGTTACTGAACATCGATCTTCATCCTTCTACTGCCGTGGACAAATCCAATATCTTCTATAACAAGCCAAGGAGAACTCAGTTTATAAAAGTTCAATGCACGGAACTAGACCTCGACCTCAAACTGAATTACTGTCAGCATGGGCCTGCAGTTCAAACTGAAGAACTACTGTAAACTGACTCCAGATAGATAATCATATGACATGGAAACAGCCAGCCCAACCAAAATCGGCTGGTGTACTGTCAACATGGTAGAATTAAACCAAAGACTCCTAAAAGTGACACTAATGGATCCCAATCAGACTTCTGAATAACCAATCTGAGACTTGGCAATTAATTTCCAGACACTGGTTTTATATCAAGGCTTAACTACTTATTACATAATTTTCAGAAAATTAGAACATTAAATGTCCATCCTGCTTTAAACTCCAAATATGCGTTCGGCCCCATTCACATAAGACAGACAGTTACAAGATAAGTAGAAACAAAACTAGTCAGATTACTTATTTTGCTTTCATAATGTCTTGTTTCACAAACAGATGTGGACTTCTTGGTGACTTTTCTTGAGCTTCCAATTAAGATCACCTCCTCAGATCATCCAGAAAAAGACAGCAATGCTTCCAACTCCGTTTTCTACTTTGGGCTTCCAGAAGCTGGGGTGGCAGATTAGGTAAAGAGCTTTCAAATCTCCATGCTGGTATCATTCAGCAGTGAAGCTCATTGCCCCAGGAAAAAAAAAAAACAAAAAACAGCAAAAAAAAAAACACTTAATTCTGGTTCTGCTGAGACTGAATGTTTTAATCCAACCACCCCTATTGCTTTCAGTTAGAAAATTAGTTGGATTTGCAATTAAAAATAAAATTTGCACCCAAGCCACTGTCCGCTTCCAGGCAGCAGGGATCCAAACTCGATTTTGAAAATCAATACTGAATGATAAATCAAAAAAATGCCAGAAAATTTGTAAAGTACATTTAGTCATATAGCACTATCTAGCACAAACACCTCAAATCATGCCTATATCTGATATTTGCAAGGTGTTTCTCATGAACATTGAAAGCTGTGATACATGACATTTCTGTTTTGAGCCCTGCTTTGTTCAAAAGTCACAGGAAAGATACTACAGCAGCAGAAAGAGGCAAGTAACAACGATGAATCCAACTATCAGCAACTTGAGCAAAGACTGCAGATGAGTTTGTTTTCTATGGAGGACAAAGTTGAAGTTTGAAGTGATTTGATCAAACGGATCACTGAAGGACTCAAATGTTGAAAGATAGAGAATTAGGAACAAGAGAAAAGGCAAGAATCAAAAAGGGAAATGAAGCTATGGGGCAAGTTACTGGGAAAAGGCCTTCAAATAAACTATGAAATGAATTACTTGAGTAAAGCAGTTAGAGATACAATAAGTAGACTGTAAAAAATGGTGTCTCAACAGTCTTTAAAACTGAATTTTGAGCTGAATACTTGTATTACCAGTAGGTGCAAGCAAAAAAGTTTCAACTGTTTGAATTATTTCAACAAATGACAGGAACAATTTAATACTTGGAAAATAACTTGTTAGAATACCTTACACAAAAATGGTTTGAAAGCTCCAATTTAAAAATGACTGCATTCTAACATTATGTTGTTGATGAATTAGACCAAACATTTACATATTGCATTGTGCCAGTGTGCATTTAACATGTTAATTTACGTAAAGACCAAGAACCTTGACCTGTAAGGAATCAAGCAGATGTCTTGGAGGGCTTTCATTAAAAAAAAAAGTTAGTCTCAAATGAAGTAATTTAAAATTACTAAATGCATTAACTTTGTCTTCACTGACCTGCCATCAACACACCACACCAAGGGTCACCATTTGACAATTAGTAAGTTTTTAAAATTAGTAAGGGTAGTAAATTGTAGCACTGTCATCCCAATTACAAGTCCACTCACCTATTAAAAAAGGTTTGGTTCAATTCAAGATGAATCAGTGACTGAGTGTGTCATAATGAAGTATTGTTGCTCTTACTCTAAAAGGTTTTAAATAGATCAGGGGAATTTTTGTTTTAAAAGACACCAGCTTGATAAACAGTTATCACTGTTCCTTCAATGGAAGGATACCATGAAATTTGCTGAGACACCATTGTTAGAGCACCATCACTACATGAAGGGACCCCTTTCAAGCATAGAATGCTTGCAGCCAGTTTTTTGCTTCGCTACCCACCACCAGCTACTGTCATGATTTTAGTTGATGGTAATATTGGACAACATAGATCTGAGTGCAAAACCTGGCTTGGTAGGCTGTGTTATACTTCTGATTTGTTTTCCATGGTGCTCAGTCACAAAAAAAATTTTCAACAAGTGGCTGCCAAAGTACTTCTAACAAAAAGTAGTTTATTACACCCAGAAACACTTGCATTATACAAGAACTATTTTAAAAGTGGTCTTTTTCAGCTTTCATTAGGATTTAATCCTTTCACATTCCGTAGCACTTTAAAGTGGAAACACGGTGACCCTTCAGAGGTTTGAGTATCAGTAAAATTTCATTTAGTTGGCTTGACTGTATTTGGTTTCTTACCTGTAAAATGTCTATATTCAATGCTCTCTTTAAATGTTTCTTAAAAAGACCCTTAAACTGCTAATAGGTCACAGACTTCGTAAATGTTTCTTAAACTCCTCAGCCTGCTTCCTGGAACATTCAGACTGACAAACCACTGATGTTTCTCCCGACTTGTCTGGAGACTGCTGACCTGCACTCTAAAAAGCCACTTCTAAAATGGCTTGTTTCATTGCAAAAACAACAAAAAAAAAAAACACTTGCATACTCTGCCCTTCTGGACAGTTCGAGAAAATTGCTCGGGTCAATCTTTTAGAGGAACGTTATTGCTAGGTAACAGCCCAAAAAACAATTCTCCTCTTTTCTACTGCTTTTTTAACTATGAGGATTTTTGAAAAACCTCCATTTGAAGGTATTTCCACACACCTTGGTACCATATTCTGATCAAATCTCTCCCTTAACCCACAGTATAGAACTATAAGCAAAGCAATGCTCGGTTCGCAATAAACAACTGCACCTCCCAGTCATGAACCATTTCAACTCCCCCTCCCATTCCTCAGACGACATGTCCATCCTGGGCCTCCTGCAGTGCCACAACGACGCGACCCGAAGGTTGGAGGAACAGCAACTCATATTCCGCTTGATACCATTGGGCTGCAGGGTTCCCAATGTGGATTTCACAAGCTTCAAAATCTCCCCTCTCCCTACCACATCCCAAAACCAGTCCAACTCATCCCCGCCTCCCTAACCTGTTCTTCCTCCCACCTCAAGCCACACCCCCATCTCCTACCTACTAACCTCATCCCGCCCCCTTGACCTGTCCGTCCTCCCTGGACTGACCTCCCCTCCCTAACTCCCCACCTACACTCACCTTTACTGGCTCCATCCCCGCCTCTTTGACCTGTCTGTCTCCTCTCCACCTATCTTCTCCTCTATCCATCATCTATCCGCCTCCCACTCTCTCCCTGTTTATTTCAGAACCCCCTTCCCCTCCCCCTTTTCTGATGAAGGGTCTAGGCCCGAAATGTCAGCCTTCCTGCTCCTATGATGCTGCTTGGCCTGCTGTGTTCATCCAGCTCTGCACCTTGTTGTCTCGGATTCTCCAGCATCTGCAGTTCCTACTATCTATGAATGATGCTGTTCACTTTAGAACTCAAGTTACCAAATATCACGAACCTTCACCAAACACATGACAATTTGCACAATTAAGAAATTGCCAAAAGCAATTTGCTACAAAAGGACTGGAAAATGAGAGGTTAGGATGTACTTCAGACAAGCAAGCTATGAAAGTACCTTTTGTAAACCTTGAGTAACTGATTTCTCACTTCTTGCAAACAATCAATTGCTGTGCACGATTACTCACTGCTCAAGCATTAAAGATGGGAATGGGCAATTTGTTAGCTTCCCACTTGCCTCATTCTAGCTCACCCAAACTGATGTCAAAGTGCTGTGGCATGCATGGCATCTTCTATATCATTTAATGTTCAGCATCAAGTCTACACACTACAAAGGTCAAATGCACATTATGACTGCACTTGAGGAAATAAGCAGATTCTTTTCTTTTTCATTGAAAGGATATGATAAACACTTGCTGAACCATTTACTTTTGTTTCTTTCTGACACATGGCAAGTTTAACATCAGTGATGTTTTAAATTAATTCACAAGACAAGACATGGGAATCACTAGCTAGGTAAGCACTTAAAATGTCCTTGAAATAGACTAAAGGATATTGTCTTACCAAAGATGAAAACTTAACTTGAAATGTAAACAGTGGAATAGCTTAAAGTTAACAATATGGTTTTGCAAATGGTGTGCAAGTAGATTACCATCTTATGGTAACATGCTGGATGTTCAATGTAAAACATTAGTTTTAAAAGTTTCAGCATTTTGCTTCAATAAAGTTTGCCAAACAACTTTTAGAAGTCACAACTTAAAAAAATTGTACAGAAGGTTAAATCTGAAAGCATACATAATTTACATTGCATCTTTCTGGTTCAGCAAGATCTGTTTAAAGTTTCAGAAGTAAAAATTCTAAACGGCAAAATAACTTAGAGGTTCAAGGATACATTTTCCAGGAGACACCAACCTTGAATGAAACTGAAGAAGTGCTTTTGATAGACTTTCCTATATTATAGATTACAGAATCCCTATAGTGTGGGAGAGGTCATTTGGCCCATCAAGTCAGTGCCAATCCTCTGAAGAACATCTCACCCACACCCAGGCCCCTACTCGAGCCTCTTAAACACATTTCATGTGGGTAATCAGCTTAGCCTGCACATGGCTGGACACTATGGACAATTGGCCTAATCTCCATATCTGTGGACTGTGGGAGAAACCCACAGACATGGGGAGAATGTGCAAACTCCACATAAACAAACAAAGTCACCCAAGGCTGGAATCAAACCTGGGTCCATGGCACCATGAGGCAGCAGTGCTAACCGCTGAGCCATTGTGCTGTCCTATATGCAGGCCTTTCTAAAAAAGGAAAAAAATATGACAAATCATCACATTGACATTTAACATGCAAATATTTATACAATGGGACATCTGATGGTTATAAGTAAAAGGATAAGTAGACTGCATTGGATTCTAAATAAAAACCCGAAAACAACTGCGGATGCTGTGAATCAGGAACTAAAACAAAGTTTCTGGAAAAGCTC
>NW_025970780.1:0-11543 GCF_021869965.1 Rhincodon typus | reverse complement strand
TCAGATTTTCCAGCATCTGCAGTTCCTACTCTCTCTGACACTTAGGAATGGCTGCCTTGAGAATTGTTTTGAAACTGATTGTTATTTAAATTGTCTGTTCCTATTCGTCATGAATGATGTACTGCAACTTGGAAGATAGTGCTTGATCTAAAATTCTTTCCTCAAAGATGTCAGTTGATTAAAAACAAGCAAGTCATCATTGAGGATTTTGAGCTCTACTTAAAAGCATATTCCACTTTTCACCTCTGGAGGTCTGAAGAGGACTTTTGATACACATCAGGATTCTTTCTGAAACAGATAAGCCAAGAATTCTTCAACACTTCTTCTGAAAATTTTCTGAAGACTTTACTTAAAACAAAAGGAGTAAATGTCCCTTTTAGGCACTTTATGGTCAGCATGATGCGACAGGGAGCTGCTTGGCTATTGACATCTTGTTAGCATCTTCCCTTCGTCTGGAGGAGGTCATGTCGCCAGGCTGAGCAGCACCAGGGGTTGCCAGAGAGAAAGCCTGGAGACAGATTAGAATCCTCTTCAGGATGTCTTCCACAAGAACACTTAAGCGTAGAAATCCTGCATGCTTGTGCAATTTCGTTGACAGAGTGAGGCCTTCTGTTGGTATAGGTTGATTAATGGGGTCTTTAGAAAAATACACTGCTACAGCACGTTTTGATATTAATGTACAAAAAGCTGTTGCGAACACATGGTGTGTAGATCAATACAAATATCGAGTCAACACACTTTTTTTATTAAAAGATCTATCCTGTTTTCCTCAGGAAAACAAAGAGACAAACTTGCTGCATTATGGTTTTTGAAGACGATGATGAGGATGAAAGTTACTTGAAGACTCTTGGGCCTTTGAGAATCTATTTCTTCTGAAATATTGCCCTCAAAGGCTGTGAAAATAAATACGCCTTTTCAATCTTTTACAGGTGTGTGGAAATAATTCCATATTGGAATTCTGATGAAGAATTTGTCCCTTATATGAAATAACATATGCTTCTTGCATTACAATTAAAGAAAATTGCCGAGTGATAGTTACCAGTTATTTATGTGGGCACTTGCTAGCTTTTAATAGTTACTGCATACAGCTAACATTTTACCAGTGGTATATAATACACAATAAGACCCTAGGCTGATGAATTTTTCAAGGCTTTTCCAATTGTGACTGATTTAGTAGTTGCCCCTCACACATAGGGCCCCATGTTCATGGTCTCCACTTGGCAACAACAGGGCTATAGTGCGTTAAAATAAAATTACAGTTCACCACCTATCATCCATCCTGTAGCTATCCCTAAAAAGGTTTCTGGAATTTTCTTCAAGGTGGAGACCTCTTTTGGGAAGAAACCTACATATAAGAATCAAGGTCCGGCTCTGGTTCGGAGTATACTAGCAAACTCCAAGCTCCAACCAGAGTAGCGTTTAGGTACCAATGTGACAAGTGTGCACTGTTCATTATCCACCCACTGAGAATCAAGTATTGAGGGGCCTAACTAGCAATTTGACAAACATGAACGAAGAGCAGGGTAGGCCACTTGGCTTCTTAAGCCCACACTGCCGGAAGATCATGGGTAATCTGTTTACTTCACATTCCTGCCAACTACGAGATAGCCTCTCATCCTTGCTCATCAAGGATCTATCAATCTTTGCCTGAAAAATATTCAAACGGTCTGCTTCCACAGCCTTTTGAGGAAGAGTTCCAAATACTCACAACCCTCTGTGAGAAAAAAAAAATTCCATTTATCTTTGTCTTAAATGGGTGATTCTTTACCCTGACACAGTTCTAGACTCTCTCACTAAAGAAAATATCCTTTCCGCATGCACGATGTCAAGAACCCTCAGTGTCTTATAGATTTCAATCAAATTGCCTTGTTCTCTTCTAAACATCAATGGATACAAGCATAGCCTGTCCAACTAGTCTACAAAAATGTTGCCCTGCACCCCCGACAAAAGCATTAGCCAGTGTTAGTATAGTAAACCTCCTCTGAACTGCTCTCAATGCAATTATGTTCTTCCTTAAATAAAGTGACCAATGTTGGAAATAGTACTCTAAAAGTGGTCTCACAAATGCCCTGTATAGCTGAAGCATAACCTCATACCTTTATTTTCAATTCCCCGTGCAATAAATAACTCCATTCTATTAGCTTTCCTAGTTATTGCTGTGCCTGCTTACTAACCCGTTGCAATTTATGCACTAGGTCACCAAGACCCATTCACATCTCAGGATTCTGCAACCTGTCACTAATTAGTCAATATGCTTTACTTTTTATTCTTCCTGTTAATAGGAAGATTGTCTATCCAGCCATTTAAAGAAACAAAGTGACATTTATAATATAAAGAAGAGATTTTGAGGCACCAGGAGAAGCTCCTTCAATTGTCTCTGGTAATACACAAAGCCCAGAGTGCCTTTAAGTTCCACACAAAGTCATCTGCATCCCCTTCATTACAAGTCAGCAGTCTTCCACCTGCTATGCTGCAGTCACTGGGGTAGAACTACATAACTGCACTAGATCAGCAAAAGTGCCCACAGACAGGTTGTTTGATAAAGTTCTAAGGGAATTATTTTGTGTTGTCTTTTATTACAGGACCTCTACTAAGAGGACGCCTTAACAGCCCAGACCAGAAAGGCACAAGATTGAAGAATGTGGAGTAATAGTAAATCAGGGATGTGATTTTAGGGGAGTTGGGTCTAGTAGCTGGTCACTGTCAGCCTATCTTGAGTGAAAAGTAACTTGGATGCCTCCTCCTTTCTTCCTGTCCTACAATGGTTTTGTGGTAAGAACGGAGGGTCCATGTGAGCCAGGTGCTGAAGACTGCAGCTGACCACCATGAACTTGGAGGCATGTTCTGGTGCGTACACCACTCCCAGCGCACAGCATTTCCATGTGCTTTACCGTTTCTGATTCAATAGTTTACTTATTCCCCTCATCATAAACATGCTGTCCTTGTGTACTCGGGTGGCAGGGCCAAGTCCTGAACCTGGTGAAGAGTGGGTAGCCCTTGTTATAAGGTAGTCAAGTCTCTGGCTCAGCTAGTAGCTGGAGGATGGTAGCTACAGTCAAATAGTGCAGGACTGAAGCATTGTGGGGGCTGTCAGGATGATGGCATTCACCAACACACGCATGATGGCACACCAACTGCATGTTTATGCTCTTGCAGAACATCACTCTTTAACATTGGGGACCTACAGAGACAAGGGCGGAAAACCGATGTCATCTGCACTGTTCTTTCCAGCCTAACAAAGCCATGTGCCTGCTAAAGTTTCCTCTCCTGGTGAACGCGGCCTCCGTCATTTCCTTGCAAAGTTGCTTGGTGAACTCATGTTATGATGTACAGGTTGAACAGGGTGGAATTTTTCTGTTGCCACTGCATCATTCTGCTGTGTGGCTATTGGACAGGTTTTACTCGGTGACATCATCCACTGATCACATCCTGGGTGATTTGTAGCCAGCTCAGACACTGCTCCTCACCAAAAGGGGAAGGCAGAAGTGCTGTCTAAAGATCTGATGGGTAGGGCTTTGCATTGAGACCACTTGTCCTCATCCTTACGCACAGCTTCCCCTTTCTGCTGCCTCCACTCCGTATCTCCACAAGACTACAGGCCAAGAGAGAGTACAACTACAGTCACCATTATCAAAAGCAGGCTCCCTCCTACAGGCTTGACAACTCTTCTGACCTCCTCATCAAAGTCCAACACCTTTCCTTTGTGAACACAGGAACAAGACAGTTATTCCATTTAGTAGCTGCTTTTCCTGGGAAATCACAACAAATAGCATTAGTGGGATGGGTTGGGACCTTTCCTCAGCTGAATGAATGCTCTGCTGGGAATGCGAAGAGAAGGCCAGAACTGAACATGCAAGGCCTAAAATGGCAGCTTGTGTGGCAAAGCAGATGTAGACATTGTTTGACATTGTAATCCACCCACTTTCCCGTTACATGAATGGCATGCGTATGTTAGCTCTTGGCTGTGCTTGCTGTCACCAAAGCTGTGGGGCAATACTCACAGCCCATTCAATTGTAGGGCCTGTGCCATTGATGCCAGTAAGATTGCACTATTTGTGTAATGGCTTACACAATATCTTATAACGCTTGCACTGAGTTTAGTATTTATGTGTCAATTGCGATTAGTTTTATGTTATACCGATTCATTTTTAAGTTTATTTAGAGCAGCAGCCTGTGAAGCAAATCTTAAAATATTGACCTGGAGGAGCTCTCAGAAAGAGCTCTTACTGTGTAACTCCCTGTCACACTCCAAGCCTAACAACAAGCTGGATAGTGAGGGGAGCAGAGGACAAGGTAATGATGGGAATGAAGAATGGGAATAGCTGGGGTAGCAGTGAGGGAGAGGCAGCAACACGGATGCACAGCAGTGACATCAGTGGCATAGACTTCCTGTTCAAGTGCACTGGCAGGATGTACACAGTCAGTGCCTACAAACTTGGAGCACAATAGATATTGCACCAGGAACTGATGGAAGCAGTCTGAGTGACTGGAACCCTGGCATCTTGCACCCTGTTGCACTGGCACCAGCAGTGCTACAAAGATCAATTTCCTAACCTTGAAAACACATAATATCTAGTTCACGTAGAGAATATTATGCTGTAATCAGATAAGCTGTTTGAAAGTTATATCATTTTTGGGGAAAGAGAAGAATTTGTGTGATCGTAGTAAACTATGATCCATTATCCAATAAAGTATTGTCATTCGTCACACTGCAACATGAAACAGTCTGCAATGTGGAAATTATTTCACATTCCCTGACACCACCCTGTTCCAAAAAAGAACAATTTCTTCCATTTGTTATGTGACAAAACCATAAATACTTTCTATTTGTTTACTCATATTTAATATTCTGCCAGAAAGTGTGAATGAGGCAATTTTTCCTTAATCCAATTAAAGCCTCAAAATTGTCAGTGCAACTCTACCAGAGCTTAGAATGACTAAAAATTGTTTTCAATTATTTGTCAGCCTCTCCAAGGGTTTTGTGAGGTGGATGAGAAGCAAAATGCAGCAGCTCAAAAGATGAGTAAATAAGAAGCTAAACTGTTTGAATCAAGTGTCATGCAATGAGTAGATTGCACATGCCACAAAGTGGGGCCAGTTGTCCTGGTCCACATTTAAGATAGATCACACTGTACGTTTCCAAAAACATTTCCCTCTGAGCTCTAACACATTCATTCCGAGACATTCCCAGACAGAAAAGAAGAAGACAATGGTTTCCTTTGCTTAAGTCACTGGACAGTGCACGCGATGCTGTTGGGATCATCTACTTGCATGCTTTTGAAAGCCCTGGCCACCAAATGATTTTGCACTCAAGCATGACACTTCATGATGCCCAAAGGACATTGTAGTAACCCAGTGAAGCATTAAAATTGAGCATTCTAGGTATGACCAATCTCTCATCATAAATCAGCAAGTCATCTACAACACTGAGATGTTCCTCTTTGCTCAAAATATTACCTCACAATAGACAATGTGCAAAAATATGATCTGTTCATCTTTTGTCCATCTTATATTCTCTGTTTGACTATTGTGCATTTCTAATCTAATATTGTGTCGTTGCTGGTAGGTAATTGGTCAAAAGGAAAATATAGGCTTTCATATCTTCCACAAAATTTATATTGCCTTCTTCGGGCATGGCAATGATACATGTGCTGCAATCTCTTCTCTCCATTCAGTTGTGGCATAAAATCTCAGAAAGAACTGTGTTCAACTTTTCCCTACTCCTGTTATCTTGGTGCAGAGGAGTGAGGGAATATTCCTCCATTCGATAATTCCACATTCACCTCAGCTTCATTTCCAATCTTGATGGTGTACTAAATGATGGGGCTTGGCCATTCACTTAGAAAAGTCTCAATTACTAAAGAGCAGATTTTCAAATGCAATGGCAAAAATTATGGTCAATACGGTTCTCCTCTCAAAGTTAACACACTTCCTTGCTGTCCTGTTTGAATGCAAGTAAGTGATAGTTTATCATTTACAGTCGAATACTCTGTTAGGAGTACATGAAATTGGAACATTACAAACCCAAGCAGCTCTCTGCTTTGTACCATATACACACTTACAAACTCCTGAAGCAGTTATTTATAAACATTGTCAATCTTTAAAACTAATACAGAAAACCCACTAACTCTTTATTCATTCCTGCAATGCACATATTCAATGTTGGCCATTGTGCTCCACAACACACAGATTCAACAGCTTATTTGAAATAAAAGCATAGTACTGTGGGCACTTGAAATCTCGAAAAAAAAAGTGATGGAAATACTCAGCAGACCTGACAGCAGGTCTCTCCATGGAGAGAGAAAGAGTTAACCTTTTTACACTGAGTATGACTCTCCTTCAGAACTCCAGACAAAAGGTGGTATTGTAGGTGTGGGGTGTGCTGACATCTACCTTGCCAGCTGGCCAGAAAGCCAACTCTCAAATACCTTGATTCTATTTCTTCCTCCCCTTGTTCAGTCTCTTCCCATATACATTCTTGATTCTTCTGACATTTTACATCAGTTCCATAATTTCCAGCTTCTAGGCCCTAGCTCCCTCCTCTTCACCATCTATGTACAATCCCTCTAAATGTGCATTATTCAACAGGATGATATCGGGGATCACAGCTTATACTTTGAAAAGAGCCTGAACAGTCACCATGCAACACCACCTTCCTTCTCCTAGCTGAGCTCGTTCTCGGCTTGTCCTTTAACTCAACTCATATTCTCCAGAAAAAAAGGGAAGGCTGTGGGTACCTGCACAAGTCCTAGCTATGCCTATGTCTTTGAGTTTTGTAGAACGTTCCTTGCTCTAGTCATACACGAGGCACCCCACAACTCTTTTCCAGTGCATAAATGGTATCATTGGTGCGGATTCCTGCTCTCATGTGGACTTGAAAAATTTCATCAAAGTTGTTTTCATTTTCCATCCATCTCTTATCTTCAGTAAATGCAAGCATTCTTTGTCTTCCATGTTTCTATTTCTGTGGATAGTCTATTCACTAAAAATATAAATCAGGAACTAATGGAGGGTCACTACAATTGTCATGGACGATTTTGATCTGAATATGGCATGGACGTTATCCTGAGGAACTCTTGCAAAGGTGTCCTGAAGCTGAGATGACTTGAGGAGAGGCGATGGCCTAGTGGTATTATCACTGGAATGTTAAGCCAGAGACCCAAATAACGTTCTGGAGACCCAGGTTCAAATCCCGCCATAGCAGATGGTGGAATTTGAATTCAATAAATATCTGGAATTAAGAATCTAATGATGACTGTGAATCCATTGTCAATTGTCAGGAAAAACCCATCTCACTAATGTCCTTTAAACTGCCATCCTTACCTGGTCTGGCCTACATGTAACTCCAGAGCCACAGCAATGTGGTTGACTCTTAACTGCCCGTTGGGCAATAAATTCTGCCTCATCAACAACGCCCTCATCCTGTCAATGAATAAAGAGGGGGAGAAAAGACTGGTCTCCAACAACCACAACCACTGTGTCAGGTGTGACTCCAACACCAGTGGAGATTTCACCCCATCATTCCCATTCCTATTTTTGCTAGGGCTTCTACAGCCCAAACCTGATTAAATGCAGCCTCGATGTCAAGAGCTTTCACTCTCACCTCCCCTCCGGAATTCAGCTCTTTTGACTATGTTTGAACCAAAGCTGTAATGAGGTTAGGAGCTGAGTGGCCCTGGAATAAATCAGACTGTTATTGCTAAGCAAGTGCTGCATGATAGCACTGTTGTGGTAGGGTTAACAAGCGATCTAGCTGGTAATGATCACATGATAGAATTTGAAATTCTGTTTGAGAGAAAGCATCTCCAGTTTCAAACCAGTGTCTACACATAAGGGTAATTACAAACATACAAAGAAAGAGTTGTTTTACCACCTGGGAAAATAGACTAAAGTTAGTCGATGAGCAGCAGCAGATATTTAGGCAGATATTTCATAGCTCTAAGCACAAGTTTATTGAGGTCAAAAAGAAGGACTCGATGAGAAGGACAAGCCACCCGTGGTTAACAAAGGGGGTCAAGGAGAATGTTCAAACAGAAGCTAAATCATAGAAAGTGACAAAGTACTGGTAGGCCAGAGAATTGTGATTTCTTTAGGAAACAGCAGTGGATTCATTCATGCTATTAAGAAGAAGAAAACTAATTGTGAAAGTAAATTGGTACTAAATAAACAAACAAACAGCAAAGCTTCCATGGGCATATCAAAAGTGACAACGGGACTCCTAAAAGATGCGATAGGGGAATTACAAACAGGGAACAGGAGAATGGCATTTAATGAACCAATATTTTGCACCGCTCTTCTTGGTGGAGGACACTATTAACATCCT
Organism: Rhincodon typus; assembly: GCF_021869965.1. Taxonomy (NCBI): domain Eukaryota; kingdom Metazoa; phylum Chordata; class Chondrichthyes; order Orectolobiformes; family Rhincodontidae; genus Rhincodon; species Rhincodon typus. The sequence goes on along the minus strand of NW_025970780.1, from coordinate 3,220 downwards.
AAAAATAACAGATACACAAAGTGCTAAAGGATGGAAAAGTGTTGTAACAGTCTCTATCATGAGGAGTAAAGTATTCGACAAACGAATGGGACTAAAAGCTGACACATCACCAGAACCTAATGATCTTTATGCAAGGGTTTTAATGGAAGTGGTTGCAGAGACAGTGGAGGCATTGGTCAAAATATTCCAGAACTCACTAGACTCTAGAAGGGCTCCAGCCACTCAGAAAACCGCTAATGCGATGCCTCTATTAAATAAGGGACGGAGACGGAAAACAGAAAACTATAGGCCAGTTAGCCTAACATCTACTGTTGGGAAAAAGCCTGAATCAGTTATTAAGGATGAAATAGCAGAACATTCAGAAATTGCAGAATAACAACACAATCAAACAGTCAATATGAATTTTTGAAAGGGAAACAAATTTTAACAAATTTGCTAGTGCTCTTTGAGAATATAACAAGCTGAGTTGATAGTGGGGAAATAGGAAAATGTGGTGTGTTTTGGATTTCTAAAAATCATTCAATAAGGTGTCCCACAGAAAGGTTATTGCCTCAAACAGGAGCTCACAACATTACAAGTAATGAATTGAGGATTGGTTAACACACAGAAGGCAGAGTCAGGATTAATAGGTCTTTTTCAGGTTGGAAAGAGGTTACCAGCAGAGTGCCACAAGGATCTGTCCTAGGATGTCAATTATTGACTTGGAGGAGGGGCAGATTGTGGTATATCCAAATTTGTGACAACACAAAGAGGTAGGAGGGTATGTTATGATGAAATATAATGTGAATAAATGTGAGGTTATCCACTTTGCAAGCAAAAATAGAAAGGAAGATTATTTGATTTACGTTAGATTGGGAAAGGTGGGGTGTGCACAGAGGCTTGTGCATCCATGTTGACTAATCACTGAAAGTAAGCATACAAGTGTAGCAGGTGATGAAAAAGACAAATAGAATGTGGCTGATGTAGTGAAAGGATTCAAGTACAGGAGCAGGGATGTAATGCTGCAGTTGTACAGGGCCTTAGTGAAACTACACCTGGAGTATAGTGTTCCGTTTAGTCTTCTTATCTGAGGAAAAATGTTCTAGCTATAGAAGGACTGCAACAAAGGTTTGCCAGAGTGATTCCTGAAATTGCAAGACTACCATATGAAGAATCCAGAATTAGGAATCACAGCCTAACCTGTAAGCTTAGACTATTTAGGACTGAGATATTTTCACCTGGACAGTGGTGAGCCCATGGAAATCTCTGCCACAGGAAGTGGTTGAAGCCAAAACATTGAATGTTTTTAAAGGAAGTGTTTGATATAGTTCTTAATGCTAATGGAATCAAAGGATAGAGAGAGAAAGTAGAAAAAGGGTATCAAGTTGGATGATCAGCTGTAACCATATGAAATTTTGGTCACTGTTTTTAAGAAAGAATGAATTGCCATTGGAGGCAGTTCAAAAGAGATGGACGGGTATGAAGGGGATGACTTATCAAGAACAGCTAAAAAGATTAGACCATTATTAATTACAATTTAGAAGAATGCGAGGGTGGGTTTTACTGAAATGTACAACATTCTGAGGGGACTTGACAGGGTAGATGTGAGAAGGTGCTTCCCCTAGTGGAGGAAATCACAAACTAGGGAAAAGAATAAGGGGACATTCATTTAAAATGGAAATGTGAAAGAATTTCTTCCTACCGATGCTACTGAATGCCTGGTATTCTCTACCTCAGAGTTGTGGAAGCGAGATTAGTGAAAGATTTGAAGAGGAGGTGGTTGAATGTTGAAATACTGGGGAGTGGAGGGCTGTGATGAACTGACATGAAAAAGGAGTTGAGCCCTACGACAGATCAGCCGTAGCCTGAATGAATGGCAAGGCAGGCATGAGGAGTCATTGGCTTACTCCTGCTCCATTTCTTATGCTCTTCAGTTCTAACAAAGAGTCATATTGGACTTGAAACGTTAACTCTATTTTTTTCTTCCATAGATGTTGACAGACTTGTTGAGTATCAACAGCATTTTTAGTTTTTATTTCCAATCTCAAGCATCCACAGTATTTCACGTTTATACTTCTTTAGAACTTTTCAAACATTTTGAGTATTTCCGGCACTTTCTATTTTAGTTCACAGGAATTTGTGGGTCCTGGAAATCAGCTTCTAAATTAATTTTGATAATTTCCAATCCTGGATGTATAATAAGGTCAGACCACAGAGCTGCTCTCCCATTACAGAGATGACTGGTGGTGATTTAACCTGAGGGTCATTACGCCTCAGGTGAGAGGAGAGATTGAAACGGAGAGTCCTTCATGGTCATCTCAGCCAGTGCAAGAATTTAATCCATGGCCGTTGGCATCATTTTTCATTCCAAACCAGCCATCCAGCCCAATGAACGAACCACATGCGTATTAAGCATCTAATTAAAGGAGTCAGTGAATAAACTGTCTAGTTTAAGGTTTGTTTTACACCTGTGTCATCTGAGACTTCAGTCTGACTTCAAGGCACAAAAATTGCTTGGATGGCTATTTATCCTGCATGCAAAAGAGCCCAGTAACTAATTCCTCCTCCAAATTTTTTGTCTATTGAAAACACATTGCCCTTGTCAAGTACTTCATTATAATGTGAGAGATGCAATTTCGAAACTCTTCCTCTTTCTTCACTAAAATGTTCCACAATGTAGCAAAATTCTTTCAAGTTTCACCAAACGTGTCCTCACTAGTGATCTGGAAAATTTTATACAGAAGTAACCTTGACTGCATAATCATGCCTGTGGGCTTTTGAGCATTTCGATACACTATTGACTACTTCTGTAGCTTTTGTGTCAATAGTTTTATGCTGCAGTCTACAAATTGCAAGGTTTGACTTGAGGGGATAGCAGAGCATTTTGCTGATCAAGGTTAAAGGCATCAGTCCCAGAAATAGTCCATTTTTTAAATATACTCAGTATTGGAAACAAACACTTGCAGAACAAGTCAGATGCAAAATAAAGTTTTCTCTGATCTTTTGTAACCACATGAAGAACATGCCACTACAACCCATACTTTTGCTTCCCAGCTGCTTACACGAATGAACCAATCATTCAGAGTAGTTATGTTCTTCTAATGTTCTGATCTTACTAGGGGTATTTTTAATCTCCTTTGAAGAGAATGAAGTGAGTAAAGAACTGAAACAAAAAACAAATTTATTTACTTGAAACAACAAGGTGCAGGGCTGGATGAACACAGCAGGCCAAGCAGCATCA